>NW_020229444.1:0-120408 GCF_003227725.1 Camponotus floridanus
CGGTCAGAGAACTGTAGAAGGACTCGCGCGGCGGGAGACGCGTCTCCCGCAATCTCTCGACGCTGTCGACGTACTCGTACGGGAACACGCCCTTGCGCGTGAGAGAGATCGCAAAACTCGCCTCGCGCAGATCGTCAGTTTGCTCTCGTCGAGATACGACGCCAGCTTATCGAGACCGGGCGCCTAAAAACTTGAACGAGTCCACCGAATCGTAATTTGACGTATCTGGAACGCGCGGCGTTTCCCCCGTCTCCCTCCGCCGCCGCGGTATCTCGAACGGTCTTCGAGAAAGCTATGTACGATTCTTTCGTCACCGGCAACAACTCGACGCTGCCGGGATACGCGTTAGCCACATCCTTGAGAATGAAGTGCGCGTCGTAACCCGATAGATTGTGAAAGAATACGGGTATGACGTAGGGATCCTTGTAATTCAAATTACACGCGGAATGCGCCGGACCTCTGAAGTGGCCGGTCAAGTGACAGTGATCGCGCACGCGATCATACGCACGCGACGCGCTCCGCGAATATCTCCCGCTCGTCCGGCGTCAGATCCGCCATCGGTACCACGGCGTCGAGGGCGACCTTCGCGCGAAGCGCCAGATCGCGCAACTCGCGCACGAACCACGCGACGCAATCTTCGCCGCGATAAGATCCGTACGCCGACGCGGCGTCGTCGAAGGAGCAACGCGTGTAATAGGCCACGCTGTGAACTCTGTGATGCTGAACGATCCTCGTATTCTTAGTTCTCCCGCTCTCGTCCCCCTCCTTCCTCTCCAACGCGCACTCCAGATCGGCGTATACCGCGAATGGAATTCGCTCCTTTCTCGAATGATGATCGAACTCCAGCCACCTGTCGTCCTCGCCGGGAAGAACAATCGCGCAATCGTTCAGTTTGCCGCAATCCTCGCTGTGCGCCGACAGCTTCTCGCTCGTGCGAAAGTAACGCATGCATCTGAGAAAATACGGAATAAACGTTAGCTCGATATTTCGCTCTCGCTCGCCGAGATCGAACGCTCACCGATCGCACACGTGCGTACTGTCGCTTGCTGTGCTGTCGCTTGCTCAACTGCGAGCCGATCAGACGAGACAGATTTCGGATACAGGCGAAATGCCCGACCGCGTTAACCTCGCGCGTCGCATCGCTCAGATACAGCAGATTGACGTGTCTCTCCCTCTTTCGATCCGTCAGACGAAGAGGGACGATGCGAATTCCGCCACCACCATCCTTCTCGCGTCGTCTCTCTTCGACGGTGTATACGTTCACCGATATATCGTTCAGACGCTCGAACCGTCCAATTCTGTTCAGAGTCATAGGTAACTTCGAGCCCTTCAGATTCAACACCTCGCAGTAATGCGGATATCGCGAGCTTCTCTCGCAATTCTTATCGACGGGATACAGAGCGGCTACCACCGACCACGCGAAACACGCCTCGTCGTCGGATCGCTCTCTTCATCTGAATCTCTCGCGGTACTCACACGTGGCATCCCGCCCGCATGGGATTGTACACGTTCACGTTCACCGTTAGATCGAGTATGCACGATAGAGCCCATCCGCTGTCGCGCTCTTGAAACTCCTCCAAAGACGCGACGGTATCGCCGACGACGCGAGTATCACTCGCGCAGATCCGTCGTGGGTAGAAGGGGATGGTTTCTCGTGGCGATCGTCTTAACGGCGGTTTTATCGCCCGACACGAATTCTCCGTTGAACGTCGTGTTCACCTTAACGCTGCGATATCGGCCCATGACGTCGCGCACGCGGCGGAGCACGGTGTCCCTCGCGTCCTCGAGAAATCTCAGAGGTTCAATGTAATCGAGATTTATCACCGCGCCGGTCAACACGCGTCTCTTGAAAGCCGTCTCGATCTCGGACCACGGGAATCCCTCGCGCGACTCGACCCCGCTACCCCGCTACCGCCGCCGCCGTCGTCCTCGCGTCTCGCAACATCCGCGCCCTCGCGCTCGAAGCGTCGCCGTAGATCGTTCCTCGCGCCGATCACTCGCAAGATTCGGGCGACCAGAGAGGTTCTCGCCCCCGTGGAGATTCTGCGACTCGCGTCTAGGCACCTCTCGCGCAGAGTCGCGAGACACTGCTCGCACCGTTGCGTCCACGCGCGATAGTCATCCGTCGTGGCGACGTCGCGCGCGCTCTCGAGCGTTCGGCGCTCTTCCTCCTGCATGGTCGCGTCCTCTTCTCTGCCTACGGCGATTCATCGTCCTTTCTCTCTCCTCCCCGCGGGGCCTTATCCACAGCGTCTCGCCTCGCGAATCCACCGGGCAGCGTAGCCCGCAACGCGTCCTGGTCACCCGCGTATCTCCGGCGTCGAATCTCGCCGCTCTTCCGCTACACACCAGAACCGTCTCGATCCGCAGCTCCTCGCGCGCGTCTCGAAGACCGATCACCCGCCTCGTCGAATAAGTCGCAACGCTCCACGCGATCCTCTCCTTCAACACTCGGACGTAGCGATCGATCGGCGGATCGACGCGCTCCTCGCTCATGACAACTCGCGCCTCAAGCGTATCAAATCGACGCCGCAGAACATATTTCAGCGGAACGGGTACTCGCGACCGCTGTCCTCGCGATTGTACGTGTATTGCAGAGTTCTACCCGCGTTATCCTCGGGCGGGAGAATCTCGCAGCGCGTGAGCGACGAGAAATATCGATCTTCCGGTTGGGGATAATCGAACGAGTGGAATTTCCAACCCTCCGGATACGGATAACCTTTCGGGTACTTCGACCTCGGATACTTCGCGTCAAATCACCTGTCCAGTTTAACGTTGTAAACAAAGGCTCTGCGACTCTCGGCCAGAGCCGTCTCGACCCACAACTCCTCGCGCCGACTATGCGTTTGAACGGCTCTTCTCAGATGATACGTCGCGACGTTCCATCGCGCGCTCTCCTTCAACTCGACGTCGTCGTCGCCTATAGGGCGTGCCAACTCTTCTTCCTTATCCGCCGCCCTACCGTCGACGGTAGAGACGACTCTGGTGGAACTCGCGCCGCTCATACGCGCGCCTCGTTCGCGAACTTATCTTCCCGAGAAACGATCGGATAGACCGATCGCGACCATCCGCGAGGCATGTGCGCGCCTCAAAACGACCGTTGCGTCTTTATACTCGCTCGTTCGAGCGACGACGATGACGTCGCGCGAGCGGGAAAAAATTTCTCCGCTGTCGCGCGGTTTTCGCCTTCGGAAACGACGAATCCGTCGAAATACCGCGTTCGACCGGATTCGGCGCGCGTCTCTCGCCGCTGCGCGTCCGAGAGAAAGAAACGACGACGGAAGCGTCGCCGCGAATATCCCTCTCGTCTTAGCACGACGCACTCGAGAAGAAGGAACGGCGACGGAAGCGTCGCCGCGAATATCCCTCGCACGCGCGCGAGTAAATCCTAACGGAATCCCGTTCCTCTCTCGTTATCGCGCTTAAAAGGAGAGATAAGCGGTGAGTCCGAGAACGCGCGCGCGCGCGACGAGGCCCTCGTCCGATGGACGCGCTCTCCGTCGATCCTCGAGAACGAAGAATCGACGACCTCCGTCGACGACCTCCGTCGACGACCTCCGTCGACGACCTCCGTCGACGAGAGAGAAACGCCTCTACCCGCGACGTGTTCTCCCGATACATCGTACGCTCGTTTACGAAACGCGCGCACATTTAGATTAAAATTCGAGCGGCGCGCTCGCGCGCGGCGAACTCGCGTCCGACATCTACGACGAGACGAGACGAGACGAGAAACACCGCCGCGCTCCACGTGCTCTCCCGATACATCACGCGCCTTTTTACGAAAGAAGAAAATATTCGAATTTACATTCGAGCGACGCGTAAGACGCGACGGAAACGCCCGAGGCCGCTTGTCGCTCCCTCCTCGGCGCGTCGAAACGACGCGAGCCTGCGGAGGCGCATATATATTATATAAATATTACATTAATATTATTTAAATATTATATAAATCGCGCGTCGCGTAAATCGCGCGTCGCACAAATCGCATATTTTATATTACATCTCTTCCAGGCTTACGTCGAACGCGTCCGCTCTGCCGTCAACGGCGACTCTATTTCCGTTTCGCGCGCGACGCGCCCGACGGGGCGATCGCCGCTTATCGCGCGCGCCTAGCGCGCCGCGTCCAGAGACGCTCCCGACGCGCCGTATCCAGGGACGTGCGCGCTTTCTCTCCCTCTCCCTCGCTCTCGCGCCGAACCCCTCTCCCGCCCGCTCCCCCTCGCCGCGCCGCTCCCTCGCCCTCCCCCTCCGCGTGACGTCACGACCCTCCGTTTACCCACCCGACGGCGAGCGGCTCCCCTCGCCCTACCTACCCCCCTGCTCACCCCCGCCGCCGTCACCCTGCCCCTCAGATTTCTTTCTATCTCTCTCGCTCTACGAGACCTCTCTCTCGCACCAATGGAAAAAGTGAGTTAGCCTATTCTCTCTACTTAATATCAAACGTTTCTGCCTATATCGAGCTCTCTTCAGTGAAAAAATTATATATTGGGCTGTTCTCTTCCGTTTCAAGAGTTTATTAGAGGCGTGAAATTAGTCATGAACTCCACTTTTTTTACCTTTGATAATGTCTTTTACAAACAAACTTTCGGCACACCAATGGGTTCTCCTCTGTCTCCTATCTTAGCAGACATTGTGATATGTGATTTGGGAGAGAAAGCTCTCAAATTATTACCATGTGCAGTGTTCCATTCTACTATAGATACGTTGATGACATTATTTCCGCTGCCTCTCTCACACTCATTTCTGACATCCAAAAGATTTTTAATTCTTTCCACCATAGAATTCAATTTACTGTTGAAATGGAACAGAATCGATCATTGAGCTTTCTTGACGTCTTACTCATTGTTCAAGACAATAAAATTGTGACAGACTGGTACAGAAAACCTACTTTTTCGGGACGGTTTTTAAATTTCAACTCACACCATCCCATTGCTCATAAGAAGGGCATTATTGTAAGCTTAACTGATAAAGTGCTCCATATCTCTCACCCACTTTTCCATGAAAAGAATTTTCATATCATCATCAAAATTTTAATTGAAAACAGTTATCCGCTTAATTTTATATTTAATGTCATTGACAATAGAATCCGCAATTTCATTCTTTCTAGTCGAAATCCAGTCATCTCCTCCCCTTCTTCTCCTTCTCCTCATCCTTCTACACCTGATTCTTTCCCTCCCATCCTATTTCGTGATCCCGTTTATAAAAAATATTTATTCCAAATTTACACCTCTGTCACATCAACTCAATAAAAACTTAGCCTTTCTTATCCTCAAGATTAAATCATTTTATAAAAGTAGATTAAATCAGTTTATAAAAGTGCATAAAGACTCTCTATCTAATGAATATAAGTCCAATGTGGTTTACAAGATTAATTATCTAGATTGTAATGTCTCCTATGATGGACAAACCAAGAGACAACTGAGAACTCGTATTAAAGAACATCAATCTAACATAGATAATCCCTCAGCTAATCTGACTGTCGTGTCTGAACATAGATTAGCAGGCCATGAATTTGACTGGCAGAATGTCTCTATATTAGATAATGAACCGCACTATATTAAGAGATTAATATCTGAAATGCTACACATCAAAAAACAAGCTCACAGTATTAATATAAAAGACGATATTGATAAATTAAACAACTCTTACTTTCCCATTTTAAAAAGAATTAGTGCTTTTCCCTTCTCATAATTAACTTAATTTTTCATTTATGTTCCCTCTACTCTGTTCCTCTCCTCCCTCCCTTTGCTCCCCGCTTTCCCCATTCCCCTGGCTCCCGACCCACTTCCATCCGCGTTTACGCTACCTATCCATCCTCTCCCTTGCCAACAGCCAGCTTCGATATTTCGGCATACGCGTCTCATTACCGTTCGAACTTGCGATCTTTCGACACACATAATTCGACGCTCCGTATATTTTGGATATGCCTTATTCTATCTGCTCTTCCATACTATCTTTTATAGCAGTTTCGGTGAGCGTTATTTCACTTTTCTTTGTCTTTGCTTCCATCATCCTTTTGCAGCTTTTATTCATGATATAATTATTATACGAATTTTTTAACAGTAATTTTTCTTTACTCTTTTTGTTATATTCAATCGTTCTCAATCATTACTTTTAATTTTGAATCTGTATCGTCTCTTTTTTCTTTATACAATTGTTCTTGAATTACCATCTCTGTTTTCAAAATTGTAACGACTTGTCTATGATATTTTTTGTGCGTTTTACTCTGTACTTTTTATCACATCTGTGGTTATATGTGCTAGACTTGTTGCTCCTTTGTTTATAATTATTACAGATTGCCTACGGAGATTCTCAGGATTTTACGCAATTTAATAACTCATTACATCTGAAGACGAAATCTCCTGAGTTTTTACTATGTTTTTATTTCGAGGAATGGACCTTTCTTATAAACATTCCAACAGCGAAGGTGAGCGTCATATCTGCACATGTACACAGATCCGTTACAATTTTTGGAGCTCTTTGATAAGTTATACCAGCGACTTCCTATTAACAATTCTTCATTTTACGATATATATAATAATAATTTTTGAGCGTTATGTCTGCACACGTTATACAGACATATTATATAATTGTATACGCAACTCACATTCTGTTATAATTTTTATGAGTGCCATGTCTGCACACGTACGCAGACTTACTGATATTGTTGTACTTATTTTGCACTTGCGAATTTTTTTATATCAATTTGTATGTCTTTAATTTTAATTCTGCTCGACTTTATCGTTTACTATTATTCATTTATATAATTTTTTCACTGAAGAGAGCTCGATATGGACAGAAACGTTTGATATTATGTTAATAAATTTGCACTTAATTCATACGTTATTTCTACTATATTGTCCATTCTTGCTAAAGTAACGTATAGGTGCTATCTTTTAGTTTGTCGCCACATGATACGCGATTCCGGCTCATTGACCCGTAATATTATTTTTGAATTTTATTTTCTTTGAATTATTTTCAATTCTCGATTTGTTTTTCTTTTCCTTTAAATCCAATAATATATGTGTACATATTTATATTTATTTATTTATTTATTTATTTAGACATTTATACTTTATTGCACACATATAAGATAGGACACTTAAAACAAAACGCTTAAATATCTTTAATGTATTTCAACATTCAAAAAATTACATTAAGTTGTTAATTTAAAGGTGATAATTAATACAGTGAAAAGATAATTTTTCTCAAGATCATTATTTTCGATTTTATAATTTACCAAACATACACATACACGCATATCCGTATTTTTAATATATAGAATCTGAATTTTTTTTACATAAATCGATTTCTGTTTTCATTGCACATATAAAAGTCACGATGATATTAATAAAAATAAAAGTCGATAGTTTAAGATAGTATAAGATATAATAATATTATAAAATACGGATTACATTAAAAAATTGAAAACCTACAATTGGCCTAAAGAAAAATGATCTTTTCATTATCATATTTTTCCCTTTGAAATTTATTACTAATTTTTTTTGTAAGTTCAAATGCATTAAAGATTTTTCAGTTTTGTTTGAAATTCTCCATGTATACGAGGTGTCTGGCCTATTATCTGCCAAAAAAAATCATAGATCTCGCTAAACTGAACTAAAAAGCTTTATATCATTTTGCAAACAACCACGTCAAATTTCGACATTTCCACGCGATTTGGTACAAAATTGAAATCACTTTTTAGTCAAATAATTATTTTTCAAATGAGAATTACATTGATTTTTAAATTTCAAAAATGGTTTGTACATGAAAAATAATTATTTGAATAGGAAATGATTAAAATTTCTAACAAAACTGCGTGGAAATATTGCAAAAATACGATTCACTCCGCTCTTGCTGGAATGGTCAACTGCCTAATCACGTCGATCGCGCGCTTATTCGCCGATATTTTTTAATTAATATCTCGAAATTTTACGTGATTGTTTGCAAAATGGTATAAAGCTTTTTTAGTTCAGTTTAGCGAGATTTACTTCTGGTTTTTTTTGGCAGATGATAGGCCGGACACCCTGTATAATCTCAGCTAAACTAATATGATTATAATGGATACAATAATTTTAAATGAAAATTTTTGTTATATTTATAAAAATAAAGACATATTTACATAAACTTTATTTAGCAATAATTCATATTTTATATTTTATTTTTATGATAAATTATCTCTTTAAATAAATATTGTTAATTTTATTCGTGTTTATCTTTTTATTTTTTTATTTTGTAATTACGTTACATTTACGTGTAATATGATTAATATAAAGTTGTAATTAAATTTATATATATCTTAATCTACCTGGGATAATATATATAATATTTGCAAATGTAATAATTAAAAATAAATATCTATTATAGAAAGTTATATTTCAATCTCGAAAACTACACGTCTTTTTGTGAAAAAGCTGTCGTAAACATGTGACAATTTCATATTGTCAACACTTTGTTAGTAAGGAGTTACAATTAAAAAACTTCATAGCTTGAAGACATATATGCAATAACAAATGGAAATCGTTATATATGTCTTGTTGCTGTCATGTGTGCATCATAATGCTCAAGATATAATGACAAATCATTCATTGCTGTCATATTGCTGACATGTTGTAGACAATATAATATATCAATATTGCAGACCGTTTGCTTTTGAAATTTCGTTTACTAATTGCATGTAGAAGCAGACATATAGCTGCATTCGAAACACATTCTTTCGATGTCAGCAAATATACTGTAAATATATAATAATACATGCAATGCATTTGTTTGCTAAATATCATGTCATATCAAGTTTGGCTATCTGGGTTATGAATCATTTCATCCTTATTTACATTCGGCAACTAAGTGTGAAGTAAGAACGAAGTGTGCTACGCCGTGGCCCACCTCGAGAACACCAATCCCGAGGAAGTAGCGTGCAAGCTTTGCCCGATACGAGAATTAAATGTATAAGTTCTTAAAGCGGTATCTTAAAAAATACGGTAACGTACAGTATCTTACGAGTCTCCCCAAAGGAGAGCGAAATTGGGCACTAGGCACGGTTTTCCGCGCCACGATAACGAGAAGGTTCGATAACCCAGAGGTCAGTATGTGGGGTAGGATTCTTTGTGAATTAGAGAAAGAACGCTAGATGACTTTCAGGAGAGAGAAATAATCGACACTCAGTTTTTCTTACTTATAATTACTTAAAATATAAGGATCATTGAAAAAAAGTGTAGTCGACCAAACTAGCCAGAAAATTTGTTTATTAATACGACGTTTCGACCATATGGTTGTGGTCCTTATCAAGTATATACTGGAAAAGATTTATAAATAAATAAATTAATTAATTAACGGTTTGAATACATAGTACGCACAACGAATTAAAGTGTGAACAATTTTTTACCGATGTAATAATAATCAGGAGACAGGCATAGACGATAATCTTGTAAAACTGCACAAGTCACATTAAGAAAAAACGTTATTTAACTAGATTCGAATTTGAGAGAAACTGATGCGTCCGTGTGAGACTTCGTCAAGAAGCTAAACACAATCAGAGGAAAAACGAAACTACGTGACTTTTATTATTTTGTCGTAAATGTTGTTTAAACTATCCGTGTTTTCTGTAGGTTGATCAGATTATTAAATCTCTTGATAAAGAACATCTCAGCAATCTCTCTCTTTCGAACATACTTTTCATTATGCAAAATATTGGGTTTCGACCAGTCAAAATCATGTCCGGATTCCAATCTATGTTTGCTAATGACCGAGTGATTAGTTTCGTGTAACTTTATATTATTACAATGTTCTTTCACTCGCGTACGTAAATGTCTTTTTATTTGCCCAATGTATGATAAATAAATTATTCACCGATATCAGTTGATATTAGTTTATTCGAGCCACGTGCGCAAGTAAATATGGACAACGAAGCCGTCGATAGAGAAATTGAGCGCATGCGAGCGCAACAGGCCGAATTAAACGTAGCCGCGGCCTATGAAGACGCAGGTCAGCCGGCCGAAGGAACGAGTAACGTATTACTCGCCGAACTCGTACACAGTTTCCGTGAAATGCAAACCGAAATGCAGTACATGCGCGAACAAATGCGAAATATACAAACCGCACAAACAAATTTAAACGGAACGCGAGTAAATGCAAACACTGTCCCACTCGACGTAACGTACGGACGCACTCAATGCGATATCCGAAACCGACGCAGCGCAGCCCCGCACTATGTACCATTAAAAGAAGTGCGAACAATGATTCCCGAATTTGACGTCACGACGCGACATAAATTACAGGAATTCTTAAACGCCTGTACGCACGCGGTACAAAATATTAATCCCGCGGACGAAGAATCGTTAATTCAAGCAATCTCATAATACTAAATTAAAAGGTAAAGCCATGCAAGATTTCGAAACGCGAGACATCCAAATATTTGAAGAATTAAAAACACAACTCGAAACTTGCTGTCAAACAAAACAAAGCACAACACACTTACAGATAGAATTTAATTCTTTAAAACAAAAGTCGAGCGAAACCGTCCATGCATTCGGCCAACGTGTCGATACACTAGCCATGAAACTATATGAATCCATGGTAGAAGGGGAAGAACGGCCTCCTTCATTTAAACAAGCAATACAAGAAACCATTAAAAAACAAGCGCTAATAAATTTTCAAATTGGATTACGTGAACTAAAAATTCTTGTGCGATCACAATGATATACTTCGCTCCAAAAAGCGATAAATGGCGCGAGCGCGGAGGAGAAGCTTATCGGCCCGTCTGTAACACAAGCATCCGGCTTCTCTAATAAAAATAAATTCGACGCTAAACACACGCAACCAACTCGAGATACCAACATACTCGAGGTACCAACATACAATGTTATAAATGCGGAAAATCTGGACACTATGGACGCGATTGCCGTAGCAGTAATAAATATACATTACCAAAACCGGAAAAATCCACGCGAATTAATACTCTGAATAAATTTTGCAAATATTGTAAAAAGACAGGACACACCCGTGAAGAATGCTGGAATTTGAACGGACATCCTAAAATAAATAGCACTAATAACCGTAATTCCAAGCCAGTTAATAAAATAAAACATAAAGAAAGCGTGCGTGAGCAAAAGATTCCGCATAGACAGAGGAAAAAGAGCACTGACTTCTCAAGCAATAGTGAAGAAGAAGAGCAGGAGGAAACAAGAAAGAAACAACCGCGACCTGCCTTAGAGTATCGCGTAACACATGTTAAAAATATGCATGCACCACAGAAGGACGAATTTTACTGCAAATAACACTATCAATCCCCGAAGTGAAAGGCGAAAAAATCAACATGCTGTATGATTCCGGATCAACTATTTCTCTAATCAAATTAAAAAATCTAAAAGATAACGCATTGATTTCCAAAGAAAAAATTGCACCGGAATAAGTGGACATAAAATATATACATTAGGAAAAATGTACGCTACAATTAAGATTAATAACCATAAAATTAAACACGCTTTTTACATAATAAGAGACGATGTGGCGATAGAGCACAAAGGAATCTTAAGATTAGATTTCCTCACAAAGCAAACGGCATCATGCAACTACCAGAAAAAACAAATAACAATAAAAGATAGCACATTAAAATTACATACATGTAGCAAAATCATTTTGAAACCACGTAGTGAAACAATAGTACGAGCCGCAGTCAATCACAATCGGATAGGGATAGTCCGAGCCAAAGAAGCAACACCAGGAGTTTATATCGGAAACTGTCTGGTGGACACAACAAATTTTTCATGTCTTGTGAGCATGGTAAACACAACAGATAAAGAGATTGAAATGTCCACTCCAATAGTCACACATGGAAGAAAATACAAAGGAAATAAACAAAATACAAAGGAAATAAACAAAACAAACAAAATAGAATCAAGAAGGAAGACTAAAAATACCATTCCTCGTAAACAACAAATTTGACAATTACTGCGAACTCAACACTTAAATAAAGAAGAAGAACGAACACTCTTAAAAATCTACGAAGAATACAGTGATATATTCCATCTGGAAGGAGAACTACTGACATGCACCGCGACGGTCGAGCATGAGATAAGCACGCGTGCCGACACCGCGCCAGTGAATGTGAAACCATACCGATTACCCGAGAAGCATAAGGCGGAAGTAAATCGGCAAGTACAAGAAATGCTGCAAGATGAAATTATCAGGACAAGCACGAGTCAGTGGAACGCACCATTATTAGTAGTGCCAAAGAAAGCAGATGCATCAAGAAAACCGAAACTCCGAGTAGTCATAGACTTCCGGAAATTAAATGAATTAACTATAGGCGATTCATTTCCATTGCCTAATATTACTGATATTCTAGACCAATTGGGAAATGCAAAATATTTCAGTACATTAGATCTAGCGTCAGGATATCACCAGATCCCAATGGCTGAAAAGGATAAAAATAAAACAGCTTTTTCAACTCCCTACGGACATTACGAATTTAATCGAATGCCGTTTGGATTAAAAAATACACCAGCGACTTTTTAAAGGCTGATGAATTCAGTATTAATGAATATAAGGATTTAGATGCCTGGTCTACCTTGATGATATCTTCATATACGGATCAAGTTTAGAAGAGCACAACAAGCGATTAAAAGAAGTAATGCAAAGATTGCGAAAAACCCACTTAAAATTGCAGCCAGATAAATGCGAATTTTTACGCAAGGAGGTAATATATCTGGGTCATATTATTTCCGAAAATGGAATATCTCCAGACCCGTCGAAGTTAACAATAAAGGAACTTCCGACGCCGAAAAAAGTGAAGGATATCCAATCCTTCATAGGATTAGCCGGATATTACAGAAAATTCATCGAGAACTTTTCAAAGATCGCAAAACCGCTAACAAAATTAACCAAAAAATCGGAAAAATTTATATGGACAACAGAGCAGCAAGCAGCATTTGAAACATTAAAAGAAAAACTAATGACTGCACCAGTGCTAAAATATCCTGATTTTGCGGAAGAATTTATTGTGACCACCGATGCCGCCGACTATGCGATCGGAGCGGTGCTATCACAAGGAGAGGCAACGACCGACCGATTGCTTACGCCAGCAGAATATTGACAAAGGCGGAGCAAAACTATAATATAATTGAAAAAGAATTATTAGCAATTGTATGGGCCGTAAAACACTTTAGACCATACGTATATGGAACAAAATTCAAGATTGTCACTGATCATAAACCACTAATATGGTTATTTAATGTTAACGACCCCAGATCGAGATTAATCAGATGGAGGTTAAAATTAGAAGAATACGAATATGAAATAATTCATAAGGCCGGACGAGCGAACGCGAACGCCGACGCGCTAAGTCGCAACGCGATACCCGGTACGTCAATAGAAAAGGATGAACAAATTCTGAAGATAGAAAAAGAAGAAGAAGAAGCAGACACTGATAATATATAAACATATAAAAAAAAACAATACGATAAAAATACAAAAGATACACAATTTAAAGTAGGAGACAAAGTATTAGTGTACGACGAAACACTACGACGTGGAAAATCAAAAAAACCTAGAGTCGTTATGGACAGGACCATATACAATTTTAGAAAAGACATAAATTATACGATAAAAAAGGGAAGGAAAACGCTACGCATGCACACAAACAAATTAAAATTATTCATAGAACATTAAAGATAATAAAAAATTCACTTACCCATGTGGGCGACCATGACCTGGGGGCGGCATTTGCTCCGGCAAGCGAAGAGGCATCAAACTGCGGGACCTCCCCCTCGGCATCGCATTCCGGCCACTCCGGCCCAGGCGCAAGAGACGCTCTACGCAACGATGCGAACGCTTCGAACTCCTGGGCCTCCTGCGCCCGCAAAATGTCCAAAACGTCCCATATGGAGGGCAACATGCTCCTTGGATAGGGCACGACTTCGTGTACCACACGCACACCGGTGTCCAAATTTATAACCACACACAATGATGATGGGCTGCTCGCGTATACACGCGAACAAGCCCGCTCGAAATGGTCGTGTGACAGAGGCGAGCCACCCGACACATCCCGCACTCTAGGCAAATCAGCCTCACAATTGCCAACCTCACACACGAACTCCTCCGACGAGGAGGGATAGCTACTATTGGCCATAGCAAAACCGAATCTGAGTTCACTCTCGAACGGATAGCAAGAAAGTGAAGCTCACGACAGAACATAATGTAAAGCAAACCAGCCAAGAAAGATTCCACACTGATAAAACTAGCAAGGAACGAATATGATACTCGCAGAGTGCATAATATAATACTTAATGTATATTCTTACAGAGCACTGACGTTGGAAACCAACCCCGTCCTCACTGGGAAAGACGAGAACCGTCTTCCGTTCGAAATTGAAGAATTCAAACACAACCCGGGGATCTACTATGAAAAAATAGGACACTTATATCAACTAAAAAAGACATGGAAATTAGCCATAAAACTAGATATAACTGAATTGAACGACAGAACCTGGCTAATAAATAAATATGTTCAACAAACAAACGACATATGCAAAAATATAAAATCCGAAAATAATATTAAACGAATGTACGAAAACCTAAAAAACATTATAAACAATGACTCTAATACATTGGATAAAATAATAAAATTAATAAATAATCTCTATAGAGCACCATCAGACAGACGCAAAGGTCTGATAGATGGAGTAGGCTCAATAACAAAAACATTATTTGGAATTATGGACGCAAATGACCGAAAATTAATAAATGAACAATTCCAATTCATACAAAACAATCAATAAACATTAAAACACGTTGCAAAAAATCAAATAAAAATCCTAAATACTACAATAATCCATTTAAATAAATTAGAAAATGTACTGGACTACAATGGTAAACTAAATCATTACATAAGAGAATATACGACGCACGAAGAAATCGACGATTTTACTGTACTTACAGATGCTAACAGATCTAATTAGAGATGCGAAAGATATTTTAGAATACCTCACATATATTCGTAAAGGTATAATGCATCCGTTATTAACACCAATAAATGAAATAATTGACAATTTAAAAGAAGCAGCCTTACAGTTACCGCGAGGTTCATATTTCCCGTTCGAAATAAAATATGACGAATGGCTGACTATAGAAAATTATATGAAAGTAAACGCGTACTGCGACAAAACGAATATATATACGATATTGAAATTTCCGATAACTACACAACCAATGTATGATATTGTAAATGTAATACCATTACCTACACATAATGTAAACAAATTTGTGTACACAAAAATAAATAACAAATTAATCATAATAAATAGAAATATGCGCTGCGACGTTTCTTCAATTCAATTTAAATGATTCGCCACACTCCTTGAGGTGTTGGAGGGGAGCGTGCGCGGGGGAGCGAAAACGCCGTCAAAAAAATAACGAAATTAATGTACTCGCGCTCTGAGGAACAGGGATGAAGGGCGTTCTCGCGCGAGCCGCGGCGGAGCGGAGGCCGTTTCGATATCTCGATAGGTTGGGCGCCAGATGCGGTCTTTCACGCATCAGTTTTCCACGAAACTACAAAGAACACGAAAAATAATAGACTGCTTCGCCACGGGCCGACTAGCTCGCCTAACGGTAGAGGGGAAGTTTTGTAAGAAAGTCAATTGATTATGCAAGACTTCACTAATTCAAAATGCGACAGACTCAACGACGGATATCGACAATCACGAGAGATTAACACTCAAATAAATGACGCGATTTTAACAGAGAAATGTAACAAATTTATTAGTAAAGAAATAATATAAAAGAAAAATGTAAAAATGAACTTGAATAACAGATCAGTTTGAAAACGACGGTTCGAAATAAATTCAAGAAAATACGAAAGCGAAATACATAATCAAATTAATCTTGGCACGAATAATAAGGCGTTATTCAAAGCAAATGTTCGCTTGAAATCGACAACCGAAAACGAGAGCGCTAACACATTCCTGTTGTTTATCCGAGCCCATTTTTATGACAAAGACGCAAATACTCTATTACCATTTATTACGCTCTATTCGATGGCGTAATAAGCGCGACAAAGATGCAAATACTTTAACGCACATCATACGATAAAATACAATAAACACTCACACGCATACTTAACAATCGACGACGACATCCACGAAATCAGATACAAAAATCGCCCTGAGACAATTTACGGTAATATTCCACGCGGCAACGACGGCGACACGACAACACGGGCGGTGTACGCTTCTCGCGATCCTTCGCGCACGCGGTCGATATTCAGCGGTCAATAGCTACGCGTAATGAATACCCCGAGACCCGGAGAGAGACGAACGTTACCTTATCGATTAATGCCCACAATACGATTGTCCGCTCTTCCTCGGTCGCCCGAAAATTCACCAAAATATCGACGGCTCGGTACCGAGCCTGAACGATCGCGGAACACGAAAATGGCGACGGCGGCAGAACGGCCGGCCGGTGGATCAAATCGCGTATGTGGCTCACAAATAAAAGATGGGCAACCTCACCGATACTTCTCCCTACGCTGGGGATGACCCTCGGCCTCGTCCTCTGCGGTTGTCTCGATAGCGGCGACGATACACGACAAAGAGTTCACAAAACGACAACGACTGCGACTTATTAGGTCGAGCTCCCGCACCAGAATGATCCCTGGATCCTTACATCCCGGGTCGATAGCGGCGTCAATGACCGCGTAGAGGGGTGCGCAGCCCCGCGGCCAATCATATCGCGGCACGCGAGAGATCCTGACGCCTCGCGAAATGCGAGGTATTTAGGCGCCTGGCGCGAAACGGCCTCACATCAAAATTTCGCTGTCGCGGACCCATTTTCAACGGCCCGGTGGAGGCTCAGCTGTCGTCCTTGCCTCTGCGGGAGAGGTAGCGCCGATTAGGCTTTCGCCCTGTTTGGCCGAGAAGGGGCGATGTTGCCCCCTTGGCGTCTGGTGGCTGGATTCTTCGGGCGCTATTTCGTCCCTCGCTGGCTGTCGAGAAGCGCCGTGTCGTCAGCCGTGACGTAAGATCCCTCGATGCGCTCCTCGCCCTCCTGATCTCCGGCGGGTTGCCCGAAATTCGCTCGATACAAAAGAAATGACAAATAAAATTAATAAACGCGAAAAACATAATAATATTGTTCGTCTCTCCGGGGAGCTCGATAATGTTCTCTCTCGATGCAGATTCTGGCGCGGCCGCTCAGCCCGCGACCCGTTAAACTTATCGGGACGGATGGACGTGCGACAGGACGGCAACGTCACAGCGCATATATGTAATTTTAACGAAACAAAACCTAAACAATTGTATAAATAATAACAATCAATATTTGTGCGAAAAAAGCCAATCAATACGAGGATGGTCTGAAAAGTTTCCGACCTAACAAAGATACAAGACATTTTTTGTTCAAATTTATTTTTATTTTTCTACATAGTCTCCCTGTAAGTCTACACACTTCTCCCAGCGATGCTCCCATCTCTTTAACCCGTCCAAATAGTATTCGGCGTCTTTCTCTGCAAAATAATTGTTTACGAAGGTGATGGCCTCCTCATTTGACGAAAATCTCTGTCCTCCGAGCGCAATTTTTAATTTAGGGAACAAAAAAAAGTCGCTGGGGGCTAAATCTGGTGAGTAAGGAGGATCATTAAGCAGTTCAAATCGCAATTCGTGGATTTTCGCCATGGCAACCGCTGAGGTGTGAGACGGCGCATTGTCTTGGTGAAACAAAATTTTTTTTTTCCGCAAATGTGGCCGTTTTTCCGCAATTTCTGCCTTCAGCTTGTCCAGTAATGATGTGTAGTATGCTCCTGTAATGGTTTTTTCATTTTGAAGATAATCGATGAAGATAACTCCATGACTATCCCAAAAAACTGTCGCCATCACTTTCCCAGCCGAAAAAAACAGCTTTTGCTTTTTTTGGAGCCGATTCCCCCTTCGCAGTCCACTGTTTTGACTGCATTTTTGTTTCTGGGATATAATGGTGTATCCAAGTTTCATCAACAGTAATTAATCGGCGCCAAAATTCTGATTTATTGCGCTTAAACTGCGCCAATAGAGCGTTGCAAGTATTCATTCGAACACGTTTTTGGTCTAACGTGAACAAACGCGGCACCCAACGCGCGGACAGCTTCTCATGCCTAAATCTTGATTCAATATGTGACAAACACGTTCTTTGGACATATTCATAGCCTCTGCTATCTCTCTCACTTTAATTCGATGGTCGTTTAGCACCATTTGGTGAACTTGAGCGATGTTATCGTCAGATGTTGCAGTTTTTGGACGTCCCGAACGTTCATTGTCTCCCAAGCTGGTACGGCTACGTTTAAATTCAGCTGCCCAAAATTTCACGGCAGTAAATGATGGCGCAGAGTCCCCGTACACAGCGTCCAACTCGTCTTTGATTTACGTAGGCGTATTGCCTTTCAAAAACAAATATTTAATGACAGCTCGATACTCGATTTTTTCCATTTTCACAAAAACACTCACATCGACTTACTCAAACGATTGTCAAACAACAATTGCGCGTCTAAAATGGCTGAAATTTTGGTGAGTGCTTTTCAACAGATGCGCAAACATATTCCCTAGTCCTTGTTGACGAGTGTTGCTGTCTTCATGTTGAGGTCGGAAACTTTTCAGACCACCCTCGTATATCATGTAAATAGGAATACCCCATGCGAAATTAAAATATATATGAGAACACAGGATAATAGCGAACAGTGCGACATAGATTATACGATAACAAACCGCACTATATGGATAACGTTACAAAATCCACACTCTTGGCTATATTCGACGACATCCGAGCAGCAGATTACGATAAACTGCGACAATCATCCTGAGTATAAAAAGACACTCATAAAATCAAGTCGAATTACTCTAAACGACAATTGTAGACTGACAACTGCAGACAAGACAATACAAACAGAAACAATTACATATAAAACAAATATAGAAACATTCTTATCAGAATTCAACATAACAATTTCACAAAAAACCGACAAAATAAATGACGAACGAAAACTCAAAGACGTGATAAATAACTCTTTAGAATTGAAAAAACTAAATAACAAATTAAAAAAAATAAACAGCGATTTAAATAACAGTGAAAATAATTTCTTTACACAAAAAGAATTTATCTACCCAATGGCTTCCAGTGGAATAACCACTATAATTATTATAATACTAATAATATGGATAATTGTCCAATATAAGAAAAAGAAATCTAAACAACCGACTGTTACAATAATAGACGAAACTGACAAACCACACGGAATGGCTAGATCAATATTAAAAAGAACTAAGAGCATACGGTTTTAGAATAAATAAATTTTAATCTAGAAATAAGAAACGATTATAATGAATATTGTACACGGGAAATATATTGTATTTAAAATAAGGATAGGTATATGTACATTTAGGAGATAGAAAAATTCCGTTTACAACCTCCGTTTTTCTTTTCCAACGGGGGAAGGATGTTATAGCCCGAGAGACTATAACTTATTTTATTGATAGTATTAATATAACGGTCGCGCGAACCGCGCAAAACCGCTAACTCAGCAAACCACGCGCAAGAACGTTCATCGAAAACGCTAACGAAGGGATTCAACTTTGAACCTCCTTCGCTTGCACTTGGACTTTGGACGCCACGAAAAAACCTCCATGACCATACATGGTCATGTCGCTAGGCGATTCCCTCCAAAACATCCCCAAAATCGAAGGAATAAAAGCCGTCCATCGCGAATCCACGGCGGACAGTCGTTAATTACAAACCAATCATTGATAGTGCGAGACCGAGGGCTAATCGCTATATTGTGCGACGAATCACCCGACGAAATTGTTAGCTCTAAATCTAAGAACGAAGCTAAGAAGAGAAGGCTCGAAAGAAATTCACTAATATCGAATAAGTGAATATATTTGTAGAAAGAATTATATACATGATAATAAAAAGTTGCAATAAAAAACCGAATCCAAAGAATTAACCGGAGACTCCCGGCTACTCCACACCCCGTACCGCGCCGGGCACAACAAACTTTACATGAAATCTTGCATATAAAAGCATATGCATTTTTTAATATGCATTTTTTAATGATTTATTTATCATAAATAGATACTATTTAAATTAATATCTAGATTAGATATGTAAAAAAGTATTGTAGGATGATTACTTTTTTGAAATATCTAGAAATATTATTCAAAAGTTAAACATATATTTAACAACGCAATCGCTATAAACAGAATTCAAAAGATAAATGCGTTAAAGAACGACATCGATATAAAAAAAAGATTTAGAAAATAAACGGGTACGAAAACGTATCCGTTATTCCAAAGATTTTCAGCGCGAACGAGAGAGACAAATTAAATCCTGATCGTAAATTGCTTTACAATAAGTGATATTATTTGAAAAAAGTATAAAATCTATATCTGTAATAAAAAAAAACCAACTATTGTCTAAAAAATTAATAAAAAATATGAAAAGTTCTGGTCGAGAAATTCTCTAAAAATTTGTAATTCTTTAAAAATATTTAAAGTAAAAGATATTGTAAAAAAAATTAATATTAAAGGTCATATTGAAAAACAATTAGAAGCAGAAAAAATTATAAGACTAAAATTAGAAGAATATGATTACGAGATCATACACAAGGCCGGACGAGCAAACGCGAACGTCGACGCATTAAGTCGCAACGCGATACCGGGACCCGTAAATAAAAATAATAACTATGAAATTCTAACCATAGAAGAAGAAGAAGAAGAAGAGCAAGCAAAAACATATACAAAAAAAGAGAGAAAGCAAATACTCTCCGAATATCACGATGCATCTATAGGACGGCATCAAGGAGTAGAACGGACAATAAAAAGAATCCGACTTCAACATAACTGGAAAGGTTTACGAAAGGATGTCGAACAATACATAGCAAGATGCGAATCTTGCCAGAAAAATAAACTATCACGAAAAAATAAAGTGCCATTAATAACTACAGATACGCCTAATAGACCGTTTAAAAAATGCGCGTTAGATATTGTCGGAACACTAACTATTACTAATAATGGAAATAAATATTTATTGACTTTCCAAAACAATTTAACTAAATTCTGTAAGGCAATGCCGAACACGGAATACCGGAAAAAATTTTAACAGATCAAGGAACTAATTTTATGAGCGAGATATTTAAAAACACGTACAAACTATTAAAAATGAATAAAATACAAACAACCGCGTATTACCCGGAAAGCAACGGCGCGTTAGAACGATCGCATCGCACACTAGCCGAGTATCTACGTCATTATATAAATGAGGATCAAACAGACTGGGACGAATGGATACCGTTCGCGATGTTTACTTATAACACAACACCGCACACCGCTACAGGATATACACCTTTCGAATTGGTATACGGACATCAAGCCGAAATTCCGATAGCGTTAACAAAACCGCCTAAACCGACGTATAATTATGACAATTAAGCGCAATTAAGAGAAAGACTAAGAGCGACAAACCAACTTGCGAAAGAACACATAAAAGAAGAAAAAGCTAAAAAACAATACGATAAAAACACAAAGGATACACAATTTAAAATAGGAGATAAAGTATTAGTATACGACGAAACACTACGACGCGGAAGATCGAAAAAGCTAGAGTCATTATGGACAGGGCCATTTACAATTCTAGAAAAAAACTCCGACGTAAATTATACAATAAAAAAGGGAAGGAAAACGCTACGTACGCACACAAACAAATTAAAACTATTTATAGAACATTAATGATAATAAAAAATTCACTTACCCATGCGGGCGACCACGTCCACGGCCGATAGGGACATTTGCTCCCGCAATCTGGGAAGAGGCATGAAAGCACGGGTCCTCCCCATGGGCATCACACTCCGGTCACTCTGGCCTAAGCGTAAAAGGCAATCCACACGGCGCTGCCCCTGCAACGCCTCAAATTCCTGGGCCTCCTGCGCCCGAAAAATGTCTAAAAAGTCCCATATCCAAGGCAACATATTCCTTGGGCAGGGCACAACCTCATACACCGCGCGCACACCAGTGTTCAAGTTCACGACTACACATAACGATAACGGGCTGTTTGCATATACGCGCAAACATGCCTGCTCGAAACGATCGCGCGGCAAAGGCGACTGAAACACTCCGAACAGGCACAACAGCCTCACAGATGGCATCATTGCCACACACAAACTCCTCCGACGAGGAAGGATAATTACTATCAGACATTGTTCACATCAACAAGAAAACCAAGTTTACTTCTAAACGAACAGCGAGAGAGTGAAGCTCACGAAAGAATATAAAGTATAGCAAAGCTAATCGAGAAAGATTAAAACTAATCCCACACTGATAAAAGCACTGATTAGCAAGCAACGAATAAATATGACACCCGCAGAGTGCATAATGTAATACTTAATATATATTATTACAGAGCACTGACATTGGGAACCAACCCCGTTCGCACCAAGCAAGACGAAACCTGTCTTCCGTTTGAAATTGAAGAATTCAAGCACAACCCAGAAATCTACTAGAAAAAATCGGATATCTATATCAAACTGAGCAAATTTGGAAATTAGTCATCAAATTCGACATAACGGAACTAAATGACCGAAACTGGCAAGTCAACCAATATATTAAACAAACGAACGAAATGCAAGGAAATAAAACCGGAAAATAGCATTAAACAAACGTGCGATAATTTAAAAAATATTATTAATAACGACTCAAATAATCTAATAAAATAATAACGTTAATAAATACACTATATAAAGTCAAGTCGGATAAACGTAGAGGCAGAAGGTCAAGTCGGATAAACGTAGAGGTAGAGGGGTAATCGATGGCATAGGCTCCATCACAAAAACCCTATTTGGAATAATGGATGAAAACGACAGAAAATTAATAGATGAACAAATAGGATTATTAGAGTGTAAACAACAAATCTTAGAACACGTCGCAAAAAACCAAATTAAAATTTTAAACTCCATCATAATTCACTTAAATAAATTGGAAAACACATTAGATTATGTTACGTCCCGTTACAAAATTTTATTTTGAATATATAATCTCTATATAATCACATTATATTATTACTTATATACTCTCTTAAATTAGCTTTTCGCTATTATATAATCAATTAATAATATAAAATAATGGAAGATCAAAATGCTGTATTATTCACTTACAAATAATACTTCTAAAAATGCTTTATTTTCTGTTTATACAGGGTGTCCCTGAGCATGTGCTCACTCATTTGTAAAAAGGTAGAGCGCAGTAAATTAAATAAAGAAATCCTATTATATGTAACGATTTTTGTAATAACAATCGAAATATTAATTATTGAAATCGGACGAATGAGAGAAGCGCTCGAGCGCTCGAGCTATAGCACGGCCCACCGTGTCAGACATTGCCTGTCGGCACGCGGCGGGAGGAGGGACAGCGCTCCAAACAATGCCAGAAATGAGACGCGAGATGCGAGTCTTGACGCGATGCAATGAAACGTGAGAATGGCGATAGCGGTAACCACGGCGCGTTGTCCCTCCTCCCGCTGCGTGCTGGCAAGCAATGTCTGACACGGTGGGCCGTGCTATAGCTCGAGCGTTCGAGCGCTTCTCTCATTCGTCCGATTTCAATAATTAATATTTCGATTGTTATTACAAAAATCGTTACATATAACAGATTTATAACAGAATTTCTTTATTTAATTTACTGCGCTCTATCTTTTTACAAATGAGTGAGCACATGCTCAGGGACACCCTGTATAAAGAGAATCCAGTTAAACTTGATTATTTTACATAATAAATCCACATTACATATGCAAAAGATTATTAAAATTTATATTAAAACTCTATAATAAATAGCACATTGATCTTCTTGCTTTATTTTTAATAAAATATAAATTGCAATAAGCCTGCAAGACTTAAGACATGAAATGCGCCTGTATAACTTCAACTCTATTCACATTCAGTGCGCCTATACAGGGTGTCAAGAAATTTTTGCAGTCCCGAAATGTGAAGTTAGATTGGCTCAAATTAAAAAGGAAGATACTGTACTATTTTGCGATATTCGCAATAATCAACCAAAAATTAATTAAAGAAGATCGGCCAATGCGCGTGGCTAGAAGTGCGTGGCGGTGAAGGCGGTCTCATTGTAATATAATGGCGGCGAAGCGATGATTGGGGAGAGGAGGAACCTTCGCCACGCACTTACACACTCCTCCCCTTCCCAATCATCGCTTCGCCGCGCGCCGCTATTATGTTACAGTCAGACCGCTTTCGCCGTCGTGTGCTTCTAGCCACGCGCATTGGCCGATCTTCTTTATTTAATTTTTAGTTAATTATTGCGACAATCACAAAACAATAGAGATCCTTTCTTCTTAATTGGAGCCAATCTACCTCCTTACTTCGTGAAGGTCAAAAATTCCTTGACACTCTGTATAACGTACACCATATATACACATGGTAAAATTCTATAAATTCGGTGAAGCCATTGTTAATAATTACAATGGAAAGGCTTATATGCCAATATTCAATTTTCCACATTCCTCTTATTCAATTGCAAGATTACGATACTTGCGATTCAGTCGATAATTCTAACGGAATCCGAGGGCTTTCCGAAAGATTAATCGAACCACTGTATTCTGAAATATGCGAACCTCGAGGGGATCTCGCCAAGGGAATAGATAATCCCATCTACTTTAATCAAGTTTCACCAGAATCAACCGATAGAACAGCCGACATTATAAAGCTCCTTCGTCTCGAACATCTGAACCCAGAAGAGTCAGATAGTATTCGATTATTAGTGTATAAACACTCCGATAGATTTCATCTACTTGATGAACATCTTCAAGCTACCAATGCAGCCCAACATTATATTCCCACTACTAATGAGATGCCTGTTCACACTAAGCAATACAGATTACCTCCTGTACATAAAGAAGAGATCAATCGACAAGTAGATAAATTATTATCATCTGATCTTATAGAAGCTTCCGCTTCTCCTTATAATTCTCCATTATGGATCGTTCCTAAAAAACCAGACTCTCAAGGAAATAAAAGATGGCGAATGGTCATCGATTACAGGAATCTTAATGAAAAAACTATAAGAGATGCATATCCTCTTCCGAATATAACGGATATATTAGGCCAACTCAGCAAAATATTTTTCTATATTGGATTTAGCATCCGGTTTTCACTAGATACCTATGGCATCTAAAGACGCTCACAAAAGCTCCTGCTTTCTTCACACCCTATGGTCACTATCAATTCAAGCGAATGCCATTTGGATTAAAAAATGCGTCTGCAACGTTCCAGAGATTAATGGACGTTCTTTCAGGATTTCAAGGGAACGAATTATTTGTTTATATGGACGAAATCGTCATATACGCAAGATCTCTAAAAGAACACGAGATTAAATTCGAAAGATTAATGCAGAGATTAAAAGCTGCAAATTTAAAATTACAACCAGATAAATGCGAATTCTTAAGACACGAAGTCATGTATCTAGGACATATTATCGGATCCGACGGAGTTCGACCCGATCCTGCTAAAGTAAAAGCTGTAATGAATTTTCCAATTCCAAAGAGTCCAAAGAATATTAAACAATTTTTGGGATTAGTTGGATATTACCGGAGATTTATTCCTAATTTCTCTAAAATTGCAAAACCATTAACTGATCTTTTAAAGAAAGATAAAAAATTCGAATGGACAGTAAAACAAACTGAAGCTTTTGATATTCTCAGAAACTCATTATGCTCAGAACCTATTCTGCAATATTCAGATTTTTCTAAACCTTTCATTTTAACCACCAACGCATCCGGATATGCCGTCGGAGGCGTACTCAGTCAAGGAACAATAGGGAAAGACTTACCCATCACTTACACGTCACGTATTGTGTACAAAATAATGAGAGGAATCAATTGGTGTAAAGAAAACACATAGTTGTTTCTAAGAAAAAATATGTAATTTGCAATTAACAATTCCATATTTTTTCTTAAAAACAACTGTATGTTTTCTTTACACCAATTGATTCCTCTCATTATTTTGTATATAAAAGTATCAAGGTAAGGTAATCGAAAAATGAATGGTTTACTAGATATTTTATGGTTTATGTAAAATTAAGAAATTATTTCAAGCCTTATAACTCAAAAAGTACTTAATGAAAAGGTACTTAATTATAGTGTTTTGGAAAGCTCTCGAGATAAGCTACAAGAATATGCAATGAAAAATAGGGGGTTCCCATTTAAGAAATTGAAGGTAACCTTTATGTGACCTTCAAATGACTATCCAAGGTCAAATTTTTGCCACCCATCTTCTATCCCCTTCGAAGTCAAGCAACTTTTATTTGAAACATTTTGTTGTACATTCAAATATAAAAAAGTTATTGGGGTGGATAAATTAAAATGGCTCACCCTGTATATATTTATATATCTTCTTATATATATATGTATATATATATATTTTACGGTAGTTCGGGGCAATAATCTATTATGTTTTCTTCGCTGTTTAAGAAATGCAAAATGCTCTGTCTACTATAAAGTCTTCAGTAGAGTTTTCTTGTTCATTGTCCGTAAAAAGTGTCTCTGGATCATAAAAATCCAATTCGCTCCAGTCTAGGTCCTCAAGTTTCGCCAGTGGTACCGGAGAATAACTGGGATATGAATATTCAGAATATTGAGCCGGGGATCCTGGTGGACTGAGTGGAGGAGAAGTCTGAGTAAAGACGTTTACTAGAGGTTGAATCTCAGCGTTTCTCTCTCAAGCTAGCAAGAAGCCTGGTGGAATTCGAGCATTCGGGTTGTCCAAATCCACCTCGATTATTGAAGCTTCGCTGATACTATCTGAGTATCCTTCAATTGATTTTTCAAATTCTCCGTCGGAATCCTCTCCAGCGGAAATAGCGATAGGGAAGGCGTAATACAGCGGGAATAGCGATAGCTCGGCGTAAGGGAAAATAACGGGGATAATGGAGCGAATGAAAATTCTAAGGGGAGTTCTTCACGTTCATTCAAAACTCTAACCATTTAGTCAGGGGTTTCGTCTCTATCAATGAATAATCTGCGCACTAAATGTGGTCGATCGCATATGAAACGTCGCCTTAATGTTTCCCTGCGATTTACTTGTCCGTCGCGGATAGGGAATTCTCGATTTAAAATGTGATATACTCGTCTCAAATATACCATCTATAGGGGGAAATATATTTCCTTATAATTTCTTTCGTATGACAGAGTTTATTAGGGATAATTTAAACACGGAATGGCTACTTACGGTGAATAAATTTAGGGAAGAAGAGTCTCTGTTAAAGATAAATAAAACAACAAATCAAATATTACGATCCATTAATCAAATAAAGTATTTGAAATAAAGTCATTGGACAAAGTATATATTAATAAAATTAATTGACTAAAATAGTTAGATAAGATATTTAAAATTTTCAGAAAATTTATTTAGTTAGAACCTTTTAAAACAAAATAAATCAAGAAAAATAATTAAAATTTTTAGTACGAATGAAACAAAATATACTGAATAACTGGAATAATATGATATTAAGAAACAAAGAAAATAATCAAATAAGATGTTCGAAGTCAAGTATAATATTTTAATCGAAATATTGAAAATAAAATAAATCATTTTAGATTAATTTAATAACATACTTAAATAAAATGTTTAAGATAAATAAAATAGGTTGAATAAAAGAATTAAATCGAATAAAATAATTAAATAAAGTATATATATATATAATATAATATTTATTCTTGCCCTTGCGGGGTACAAGAGGACCACCGCTCCTCTTACATCATCCATTACTATACATGCGCTCGCTTCTATCTGTCGCCACTACCTACTATCGCACGCCGCCGCCGCCCATCGCCTCCGCTCGCCACCGCCGCATCTCTCTCTCTCCCTCTCTCTCTCTCTCTCACACACTGTCCAACGTCCGTTCGTCCCCTGTCCCCCTTTCCCTCTCCCTTTGTCCCCTCAATTCTTGCAGTCTCTTCATCCACTTTTCCCCCCTTCCGTCCTCCTCTAGAATCTCCAGTATCTTCCCTCTACCTCCCTTTTCCCCTTCTCTCATGCAAACCACATGTTCCCACGATTCCTCCTCCCATCCACAAATTCTACATCTCCTTCCCTCCTCCCCCTCCCAATATCTTCCCTCCCTCATCTCACTCCCCAATCTGAACCTCGCCACCCTTATCATCCTCCCTTCCTTCCCCTTTTCTCTTAAATACTTCGGTATCCCCAGAACCCTCACCTTTTTGTACCATCTATTCCATTTTGACTTCTGTATCCTCTCAAATCTCTCCTGCTGTTGTACCTCAATGTCCCTTCTCTCTATCTCTTCTCTCCCCTCCCTTCCTTCTACCCTCCTCATCCTCACCCATTCCAATGAAACCCCTCTCTCCCTATAAAAATCCCTTCTCTGCCTTTCCCACTTCGAACCCCCCTCTTCCCCCCTCCTCTTTACCTCTTCCCAACATTTTCTTGCCCATTCCCCCCATTCCCTCTCCAGTTTTTCCTCATAACCCATCGCCCTCCTCCCCAACCTCGTTCTCATTTTTTCCCTTTTCCCCTCCTCCCTTACCATATATCCTGGCGTCCTTGCTTCAACCCCTAAAACCCATCTCATATACCTTTCCTGCAACCTTTCAATCTTATTCCATTCCTTCCACCCCCAAACCTCCGCCCCGAATGCTACTACACTCCCCACTAACCAATCAAAGATCTTCATCCTCCTCTCCCAATCCCCCCCAAATCTCCTCTTCCCTATCCCCCACGTCTGTCCCATCACCCTCTCGCTTTCTTCACTCTCTCCTCCACCTGCGCTTCCTGCCCCCCCCCCCTTTTCTAAATCTATACCCCAAATAACTGATCTGTTTCACCTCCTCTATCTCCTTTCCCTTCCACCACCACTTTACCCTCCCCCTCCTTCCTCCCCCTCCCCCAAATCTCATCACCTTCGTCTTCTCTGCGTTCAGCACCAATCCTTTCCTATCCAAATATGCCTCCCACCTCCTCAGCAATCATCTCATCCCCTCCTCTTCCTCCGCTAAAATTACTATATCATCCGCATATCCTAATATTTTCAGCTTCCCCCCCCAACCTCACCCCCCACCTCATCTTTCCCTAGCCCCTCTTCCATATCCGCTAATAATACATTAAATAGTAGCGGGCTCAGCGGACACCCTTGCCTAACCCCTTTCACCGTCCAAAACTTCTTCCCAACTCTGCCTCCTATCTTCACCACGTTCCTTGTCTCCTCATAAATCTCCATAATCCTCTTCCTTAATCTGTCACTTACCCCCCTCTCTTCCAAGCTTCTTCCCAGTACCCCCCTGTCCACCGAATTAAACGCCGCTTTTAGATCCACGAATGTCGCCACTACTTTCCTTCCCCTTGCCAACTCCCTTTCTACCACATAGTTCAGTGTATAAATGTTATCAACCACCCCCCTCCCCTTCCTGAACCCGGCCTGTCCCTCTGGTAATATTCCCTTCTCTTCCATCTCCCTTCTTAACTTTTCCGCTAAAATCATCGCATATATCTTATATGCTGTCGGCATTAGCGTTACCCCTCTGTGCTCCTCCATTTTTCTTGCCCCTCTCTTTTTCGCTATAAATATACGATTACCCCCTCTTTCCATCTCTCCGGAAATCCTTCCCCATTCCAAACTCTCTTACAAATCTCCCCTATCGCCCTTCTGACCCCCTGCCCAAAGCCACACCTCATTCTGTATCCCATCCTCCCCTGCTGCTTTCCCTTTCTTTAATTTCCTGATTACCCTTTCTACTTCCCTTAACTCCAAATCTTCCTCCCCTTCCTCCTCCCTCCCACCTTCCTCCCTCCTTCCCCCTCCCTCTCCGACCCATCTAACAGCCCTCTAAAATAACTATCCCACTCCTCTATCCCTATCTCCTTATTCACCTCTACCTTCCTTCTCCTCTCTTTGTTTATCACCTTCCATACCTATTCCTGTGACCTCGCCTCCTTTGCCACCTTCACCCATTCTTCATTCTTCTGCCTCCTCTTTCTCTCGCACAACTCCTTATATTCCCTTTTCTCTCTCCTATAATCCTCCCTACTCTTATTTCCTTTCCTCCATTCTCTCAATACTCTTTCCGCCTCCTTCTTTTTCCATTTACATTCTCTATCCCACCAACCCCTTCTACCCTTCTCATTCTTCTTCCACCTCTTCACTCTAACCGCTCCCTTAATCTCCTCTATTCACTTTTCTAACTCCTCGTTCATTCCCCCCTTTCCTATCTCTATCTCCTCTGTTTTTTTCCTATATTCTTCCCTTGCCTCCTCTGACCAGTCCACCCTTTCCACCCACTCTTCCCTTTTCTCCCCCTCACCTCTCCTTCCCTCCCTCCTTTTCCCCAACCATACCGTCACCGACTGATGGTCCGAATCTACCTCATCCCCCCACTTCTAACCTAACCACCCTTTCCCACGCCCCCCTATCCCCCATCACATAGTCAATAACTGTCTCTCCCCTTCCTCCCGTAAACGTCATCTTCCCCTCCTTATCCCCCTCTTTCACCCCGTTCATTATACCCCATCCCTCTTCCTCCACCCATTTTACCAACTCTATCCCCCGTCCATTCACCTCTTTGTCCTTCGATACTCTTCTCCTCCCCTCTTCTCCGTCCTCCAACGCCCCCTCTCCCACGTCCTCACGTTAAAATCTCCCCCTACTATCCACCCTTTTTCTCCTTTCCTTTCCTCTACTTTGCTTTTCAACCTCCCCAAAATTCCCCCCAGCTTCTCTCTTATACAGGGTGGGGCACTAACTATTAGCACCTTAAATATCTTCAAATCTATGAGGCCCAGAGGAAGATTTGTATAACCAAAATTGCACGGTATGAAGGGGGCTATCATATGACGATAATAATTTTTGTACAGGTGGAGGCGCTTCGGAGATACCAAGGTCATCTTCATTTTTTTAAATGGGTCCGATATGTTTTTTTTCCATAATATGATAGAGGAACTCGAAACAAGTTTAGAACTCACGACACAAGATCATTGAACAAGATTTAAAGTAAAGAAAAATCGATAGAAATACATTTTTATTATTAAATGACATTTACGTTTACAAAAGATGTTTATCGCACACATTTTTAAATGTTTGACGCGAAGGCAGAATGCGATTAGGATATCGTTCAGAATACAAAATTCTTGCTTGCACTGAATTTTGTTGACATTCACCATAAATTAAAATCATGTCAACTTGTTCTTCAAATGGATACATCTTGCACGATTGAACGATTTGTCGATACTAATCTTGTCGTTACGATGTCCTTCAAAGAGTGTTTGTTTACATTGTAGTGATAATACGTGAATACTATTTTCACTGCTAAAAGACATCTGAGAAAGTTCTCAGGATAAACTAGACATAAAAATGGGTTGAAATAAGATTAAAATAATATGTAAATAAAAGTCAGTCAATCATGCACGATGTATCCGTTCGAACATCTTTTGTAAACGTAAATGTCATTTAATAATAAAAATGTATTTCTATCGATTTTTCTTTACTTTAAATCTTGTTCAATGATCTTGTGTCGGGAGTTCTAAACTTGTTTCGAGTTCCTCTATCATATTATGGAAAAAAAACATATCGGACCCATTTAAAAAAATGAAGATGACCTTGGTATCTCCGAAGCGCCTCCACCTGAACAAAAATTATTATCGTCATATGATAGCCCCCTTCGTACCGTGCAATTTTGGTTATACAAATCTTCCTCTGGGCCTCATAGATTTGAAGATATTTAAGGTGCTTATAATAGTTAGTGCCCCACCCTGTATATACCGTCCCCACTTTTCCCCTCCCCATTTTATCTCCTTTATCATTATTCCTTTCTCTTCTACTCCTTTCCTACCCTCCAACCCTCTTCTAATCCCCATCCAAATACCTCCCTTAGCTCTTCCTCTTCTACCTTCCTTTTCCGCCCCTTGTATCATCCAATCGAATTCCCCCGGTACCCTCCCTTTCCATCTTTCCCACTCCTCCTTTATCACCCACGTTTCCACTAAACCTATGACATCCCACCCCTTAATTCTTTCCCAGAACCCCTCATCTTTCCTCACCCCCGCCACATTCCAAAAACCAATCTTAAGCCTCTCTCTTTCCCCCTCTTTTCCTCCCCTCCTCCTACATCTCTCCCTTCTTTTTCCTTTCTCCCTCCTCCCTTCCCCCTCTTCCTCATTACCATCTCCTCCTATTCCCCCTTCTTCTCTTCTCCCCCCTCCATACTCCTTCCTCTAACATCTTCCTCTCTATTCCCCCCCCTCTCCCCCCTTTCTTCTCCTCTCCCATCCCTAACCTTCTCCCCTTCCTCCTCCCATCTCCACCATCTTCCTTCCATCCATATCCTTCCATACCTTACCCATGCTCTTCTGTTTTCTCTTCTCTCGCTTTTCGCCATTACCTCCAGCTTCCATTGCATCGCTCTCTCTTCTCTTGTCGTCATCCCCTATTCTCACCATTCCCCCCCTCAGCCCTACCTTCCTTCTCATCACCTCCAGTTTTCCTTCTCTATCCTCCATTCTAACTATCGCCATTCTTCTCTCCCTCCCGTTTCCCCTTCCTATCTCTTTAATTTCTTCAATCCTTGCTCCCACCCCCAGCTCTTTCCAGATCCTTCTTACTTCCCCCTCTATCCTCTCCACCTTCACCTCTAGTCCTTTCACCACCACATTTCTTCTCCTTCTCTCCCTCTCTTCCAACTCCCTCCATCTCTCCAAATCTTTGATCTTTCCCTCCAGTGCCTCTCCTACTATCTTTATTCCTCTCCCCCCTTTCTTCCCTTCCTCTCCTTCCTTTCTTTCCCCACCTATCTTTCCTATCCCCTTCATTTTTCTCTTAATCTCTTCTATCTCCTTTCTCAATCCCTCCCTTTCCCTCTTCCACTCCTCCTCTCTTTCCTTCATCACCTCTTTCAACTTCTTCAACTCCTCACTTAACCCCTCCTTTTGTTCCATCAACTCCCTTCTCATTTCCCTCATTTCTTCCATCAGCTCTCTAAACATCTTCTTTACTCCCTCCTCTCTAACTGGCGATCTTTCCGTCATCCTACTCCTCTTAAAAATATCCTCCTCTTTCCCTACCTCCTCCTCTCCTTCCTCTCTTTTCCTCTTAACATATTCATCCATGCTCCTTACACTGCTCACACTCACACTTCTCTCCCTCTCTACCCTCCCTTCTGTTTTACCTGGCCGCCCCGGCTTTCTTTTAAACTCCTTCTCTTTCCTATCTTCCTCCATCCTCTCCTCTAAAATTTTCCTCTCTATCTTCACTACCTATTCCTTGCTACTCGATACTTCCCTACGCTCTCCCCTCTCTATCACCACTATTCTATGCCGCTTGCTCCTAAACCCCTATCACGCTTATCCCTCTATACAATCACTATTCTATGCCTCAACCCTATCCAACTTTATCACCTTTTTCCTTCTTATATTCCTTTCCTCCCTCCTTTCCTCCCTAACTTCACACTCTCTGACAACCCCTTCACCTCCACTTCCTCCTCCCTACTCTCTCTATTCTCCACTCACTCTCTAACCCACCTAATCACTATCTAACTCAACTCTCTCTCACTGCACGTATCATCTGCCAATCGACCAGAAACGGAAGTCCTAATTAAATAAAGTATTGAAAATGAAATAAGCTGAAGAAAATAATTAAATGAAATGTTTAAAATGAATAAAATGAAATAAATTGAATAACATATAATATATCGAATAAAACATTTAAATGAAATGTTCAAATAAAACGTTTATAAGGTATAATGGTTTAGATAAAATGTTTGAGTATAATATTTAAAATAAAATGGTTCAGAAAAATAATTAAATTAAACATATGGAATTAATAAAATGAAATATTACAAATAAAATAGAAAAAGTCTATATAAATCAAGGAAGTAGATAAAATATTTATTAACGTCTTTAAATCGACATCACTTTAAGGAAATAATTAAATAAAGCATTAAATATGAATAAAATGAAATGTAATAAATAAAACGAAATAAGTTAAATATAGTATGTAAATTTCATTAGTAAATTTAATATTAGTACTTTTTCATCGCTCAATGATTTATGTAAAGAAATAATTGGAATGAGCAGGAAATAATTCTGGAATGCAGACTTCGTCAAGTTAATTGACGTGTGGTCAGCTACTGGCTTATAATGTATTGAAATGAATTTATCGAAAATTGTCTTAAAATATAAGCCAGCGCTAATATCTTATTTTTCGACAGGTCCTCTAAGAGTGCGTCCCGTGTCTCAGAATTAAGTATCGATGTACAAGACGTCCCGTCTCCCAACACTGAATTAAAGAAAAATCCTTCCTCGGAAAAATTCTTCTTTAAACGGTCGAGGAGTGACTCGCTGCCAATGTACATCAAGGGATTATCTCGAAACGACAATTCACTCAAGGTATGAACCAGAGGATCGGTTGAAAATTATTAGAGAAAAATCTCAAAAACTAACTGTCTGTACAGGGTAGGATATTATCCAAGGAAATATGACAGGTTGTAGAATGATTAAAGTATCGCATCGAGCATGCACAATTAGAAATTTGTGTTAGTAAGAGAATAAATTATGAATGTTAAATGTACTTACCAGATGTTGAAGAGTTGAGATGTTGGAAAGTCATCCCTCCTCGAAGACTATCTGCCTCGGCGGAAAATCTGAAGAGGTGTCGGGAACCAGAAGAAATGGCAGAAGACCCAGATTACAATTTCGAAAGTCACTTTATTAAAGTATACTGACTACAATACTCGACAGCTGTTGATAGCTTCTGAGTCTAAGTCCCAAAAGTGAAAAATAGTTTCGCGACTAAGTTCCTTTTCGCGTACGTCTGGTAAGTCTCTTCCAAGTTGTTAGTCAAATGCTGTTTCTTGGTCGAATGCGCTTTCGAGGCTTGAGCTCTGAGATCCGTGCGGTCCTCACTCCGTTCCAAGCATCAGTAGTGATAGGAGAAGGCGGGCGTTTCTGGCCGTAGCATGGCTCGACCGCTGTGACGTAGCAGGCGCGCGTTATGGCGTGGGGATAGCAGAGCTTATACTTCGAAATTATTAACTCCTTTTTATTTTTTACAAGGCGAGAAATTTATAATAGTTTTTAATGACCAGAATTTTTCTCAGCAAATATACTTATATTTTCTGATAGAGAATTTCAAGCTCCATTTGACGAAATATAGTAGTAGTAGTAGTAGTAGAATTTATTTGTGTTCCCTTAGGATTTACAAAGGCGCTTTTCTAGGGAGCGTTCCCGAACCCTTTACAACTCAAACTTTTTCTTTCCCCCGACCTGGCCTTTGTACGACCTCTACACTTTCTCGTTCCCCTACTCTCCCCACGTACCCTCCCCATCTCCTCTCACCGACCTTCCCCCCTTTTCTCCTCGACCCTCCTCTCTCCTCTCCTTTCCATCCTTTCCCGCGCCTGTTCTTCCTCTCCTTCTTTCTTTCCGTCTATTCCTGTCCTCCTGTCTGCTCCATTTCCTTCTTCCTCCTTCCTTCACGTCAGTCCATTGTGAAATTAATGCGAGAACGTACGTAGCGAATCCTCCTTCTTCCGTCTTTCTTATTGTCACTACTCGCGCTTATCCTTCCTCTCCTTTTTTCTTCCTATCTATTAACTCCATTTCCATCCTTCCACTTTCTTTTTCCTATCCACTCTCACTCCTTTGTCTTCCTTGCTGTCATTCCCCTCTCCTGTCCTTCTCCTTCCTCCTTCTTGTCTATTCCTGTCCTCCTGTCTGCTTCTTTTCCTTCCTCCTCCTTCCTTCACTTCAGACCACTGTGAACTTAATGCGAGAACGTGCGTATCGAATCCTCCTTCCTCCGTCTTCCTTGCTTTCATTACCCGCGCCTGTCCTTCCTCTCCTTCTTCCTTCCTATCCATTATCTCCATCACCATCCTTCCACTTTCTTTTTCTTATCCACTCTCACTCCTCTGTCCTCCTTGCTGTCCCTCCCCTCGCCTGTCCTTCCTCTCCTTCCTCCTTCCTGTCTATTCCTGCCTCCTGTCTACTTCTTTTCCTTCCTCCTCCTTTCTTCCCGTCAGTCCACTGTAAAATTAATGCGAGAACGAGCGTATTTAATCCTCCTTCCTCCGTCTTCCTTGCTGTCCCTGCCCATGCCTGTCCTTTTTCTCCTTCTTCCTTCCTATCTATTCCTGTCCACCTGTTTCTTTTTCTTCCTTTTCTTTCCTTCTCGTCCGTCCACTTTAACATCACTGTGAGAACGTGAGCAGCGAATCCTCCACTCTCTCCTCCCCCTACCCTCTTCCAGTCCCTTCAGTCTTCCTTGCTGTCTCTACACGTGCTTCTCGACTCCATCTCTAATCCACTTATCGATTCTTCCATCGATTTCTGCATCATCTCTGTTCTCTCACGCCATCTACACCTATCTCTCATCACAGACCTGTCTCTCCTGCACGTTCTCATGTCCTCTCCTGCTATCTACCCTTATCCTCTCTTCTTGATACTTGTCTCTCCTCGCTCCTCTCTCCCCCCATCTCACCTCCTTGCTGACACAGCACTTTAAATCCACTTTTTCAACTCTCCAAATCATTCCTTCCACCTGTCCTCTATTGTTGCCTCCATTTCGTCTCCTTCCTCCTCCTTCCACCCTCCTCTTCCTTTATCCTCGACCCTTTCTTCCTCTTCTAATCACCTCAAAAATTCTTTTGATTTCGCCACTTCTCTATCCACCTTTCACTCGACCCACCCATCATGGCCGCCAGCGATAAAGTATAAATAATTCTTAAGTAATGTATTGTTCTCGAAAGAACTTTAATTCGTTGATTAATAATGGAAATTAATATTTAATCAATATTGAAAAAAGCTCTCTTAAGTTTAAACATAAAAAAAGGAAAATAAAAGGCGGTAGAGAGCATAAAATTACATAATCGTATAAAATAGTTTAATAAAATAGTATAGACCGATAAAAAAAAGCAAATTCAGTACAATTTGAGTAATTACAAATAAAAATAATATAAATAAATATAATAGCGAACGTTTCTGGCTCTTGCTTCGAGCCTTCTTCAGCGCAATGACAAATAAGATATAAATAATGGTACGGTGAGGACATAATAGAACTAATATAAAAATAAATGATAATGAATATTATAAAAAACAGGAATCAAGAACGCAATGCCGCAAAGACAGTAATCGCTTGTCGAAAAAATAATAAATCTCCATGACGTGAGATACAGGAACCTTATTATGCAAGTACAATAGATGCTGAAAACTCGACAGCAGTACCAAATGCAGCCTAAAATTTGGCACCATTAGATTGAATCATTATTATGATATAAGAAATTATCAAAAAATACTCACGAAGAAATCGCTCAGCAGTAATATTAAAGGTCGGAAGACAATAAGGTTCGACATAAAGATCGGTTACTGTGTAAAAATGCCAGCGAGATGGCTCGTATATATACCTAAGCATGACTTTCAAATTTTCGGTAACTTGTTTATAAGGTCAAGATATAAAGACGGTAAATTTTTTGTGTCTGTCTGCAAATTTAAACCATTCTTTTGTCTCTTAATAAACAATATATGCCAGAATTATTAATGTAACTACATTAATATTTAATGTAGTTATATTAATAATTCTGGCATAATAACTATTATAATTACAATATTAAATGTTAGGTGTTGAGTGTTCGTGGAGAAAAAGAAAAAAGAATTTTTGTACGTGTAAATATCTTAATGGTTAATAATTATGAACGCTTGACAATAATAAAATTTTACAATAATATAAATAATGCGATGCAAAATTATAATATTATTTTAATTTTGCAGTGGACATTGGAATGCGGTGACCGGCATACCTAGATGATCTCATCGAGTGCAGCTGCACCGGATGAATTCAGGGTCGCTTATCGCAAGTAAATTCCTTTCTTATTACGATGTCTTATTCCTTTAACGCACGCAGTAAATTATTTCTTAATATGACATCTTAAAATTTTTATAACGCATACAGTAAATTATTAAAATTTTCCTTCTATATATATATGTATTATTATATACGTTTATAAATTTATTATCAAAATTCTGAACAGTATTTTTATTCTATTGAATGTTAATAATATTTATTAGTGATTTAATTTTTAAAGAAAGTCGAAATTTTAATAAATGTTGATGAAGATTCATTTGAGTATTTGTAGTTTAATATATAAATAATATATAAATATATATATATATATATATATTTATATATAAAAAAGTTAATATTATAATATGTACTTAAATTTTGAATTGAAGTGGCGACGTGTTTTATTCACATTATTATTTCGAGTCTCCTTGGTCTTGACGCTTGCATTCTTCAGAAGAGATAAGGGGAGATTACACGACGCGCTGGACTTAGCTTTGGACGCATAATAAAGCTTAATAAATTGCACGCATAAAATTATATGCTAAGTAAAATTATTTCATTCACATATACATATGTATTTATTAATAATAATATAATTATATATTATTTGAGTTATAAGCTTGTCGTTGTCAATAATTTTATTCATCTTATGATTTTAGGCACATATGTATATATGTATATATACGTTATTTATTCATTACTGTATTTTATGTGTCTCTTCAATTAAATTTATTATAATAAATTTTCATATGCATATATGTTACATAGAAATTTTACATTTGGAATAATAAAAGGTTATTACTTAATAATTATTAAAAGGTTGAACATTTATATTTTAAAACGTCGTTGTAATTTTATTCTGCTCTCTGTCTTTATAAGACTTATTATTTCAAAGTTTCCTTTGTCTTAGGCTCGAATACTTTAGGAGAAATAAGGCGTTCGGTGCGGAAACAATGAGAGAGATAATCCTATGCATTCGCTTGGCCTTGTGTCTTTAGAGTGACTTATAATTTAGCGTATGGAAATGCATAAATGATTTATAGTAGTATTAAAATTTTAATTCGTTATTAATTTATTTGTATCAATTCATTGGAGTATATATATTTTATAACGTTATTTAATTGCATTCATTATGTTCTTTAGTTTTATTTATACTGGTTCATTTTAATAATTGGTGTTGTAAATTTATTTGACAAGATATTTATTTAAATTATCCGTAAGGGGTCTTATGGAATCGCTTATTTAGAATTTATATATTATAGATCTTTGTGTCGTTTAGCTAGTTCGTGTATTCATTATTTATTAAATTATAATTATTAGTTTATGTTGTTTAATTTATGTAATTATTTTTATTTTGTTAGTTTACCTATATTTATTATTTGCGAATTATTTTATTATAAGGGTTTATATTTCAGTATTTTATAATTCGAAATTTAATTAATAATTTCTTTGTCGTCTCTAGCTTGCATATTCACGAGAAGCGCAAATGTCAATGCACATACCGGATGAAGGGGAGGTAAGAGGCGGGAGAGGCTGGCCTTGACTCATGATATTTTATGCAGTAAAGAGTTATGTATTAGATTTTATTATAAATTCATTAATTTCATTACCTTTAAGAAAAGGTTTTTATTTATTGAATTCATTTATTAATCATTTCTGAACGATTTTAGTCTTAACATATTATTATTATGCCATGATTAAATTTAATTTAGTACTAGAGTCATTTATTACATTATTTTTGTTGAAATTTTCAGGCAACAAGATTAATTAATCTCTATGAGGAGCAGGATATACGTGATCAAGAGGTGTATACAAAATTATAGCGTTAAATTCAGGTAAACATTATTATTAAATATTTCATTTCGTTTCTCTTTAATATTTCGGTTTCATATTATTTCACTATTAAATTCCAATGTAAGGGAATATAGAATTTATGAATTGAATATAGAATTTATTTAATATTTTGAATTTAAGATTACTAATGAGATGTAGAAATTTATTAGTTACGGGTTCTGCACCCAGTGCACCTTTGTCTTAAAATTAACCATGGACGTAAGAAATACAGGACAGAGCATAAAATACTCTTTTAGACGAGGGGAGTGAAGCCTGAAGGGTAAGGGGTTTATTGTCGCGGCCATCTTAGATGCCTCAGATGTAGCGTCTATTTTCACGTCGCACGGACGTAAATCGAATAAAATAGAAAGATTCCATGAAATGAAAGATTCCATGAAATCATCTGAAATCGCTGTGTTATTTCGAATCATTTCTGAATATTAAGGAATTCAAAAATATCACATTCCGTGAAATTAATATCCGTCGCCATCTTACATGCCTCATATTTAGTTGCAGTAGACATTTCTTTCCCCTCACCCTTTGAGCTTCATCTCCGCAGCAATACACTCTGTCCTGTATTTCTTACGTCCATGAAATTAACATATACTTTTACACTTTGATGCTAGATATGTATATAAACGCTTCCTATATCCGAATATATGGTTTTTATCTGCACCTTTTAAATGCATTTTGTGCACTTTTTAGCCGGCATCTCCTTCAAATGCACTTTATGTACTTTTTTGCACTTTTCGTTTAATTTTACTTTAATTTTACTTATTTCTTTTATAAGTTTATATTCATGATCAGATATACAGGGTATCTCATTTTAATCTAGCCAGGCGAATATTTCCAACGCTGTTAAGTTTAGAGAAAAATGTTTCAAACAAAAGTTGTATGGTTTCGAGGGGGACATAAGATGGTACCATTGGTTTGACCTTGAAGAATTATTTGAAGGTCACATGAAGATCACCTTCAATTTCTTAAACGGAACCTACATTTTCTCTTTACATATTCTTGTAGCTTATCTCGAGAGCTTTTCAAAACATTATAATTAAGTACCTTTTCGTTAAATACTTCTTGAGTTATAAGGCTTGAAATAATTTCTTAATTTTACATAAACCATAAAATATCTTGTATACTTTTATGTACAAAATAATGAGAGGAATCAATTGGTGTAAAGAAAACACATAGTTGTTTCTAAGAAAAAATATGTAATTTGCAATTAACAATTACATATTTTTTCTTAAAAACAACTGTATGTTTTCTTTACACCAATTGATTCCTCTCATTATTTTGTACATAAAAGTATTAAGGTAAGATAATCGAAAAATGAATATTTTACTAGATATTTTATGATTTATGTAAAATTAAGAAATGATTTCAAGCCTTATAACTCAAAAAGTACTTAACGAAAAGGTACTTAATTATAGTGTTTTGGAAAGCTCTCGAGATAAGCTACAAGAATATGTAAAGAGAAAATGTAGGTTCCATTTAAGAAATTGAAGGTGACCTTCATGTTCAAATAACTCTTCGAGGTCAAACCAATGGTACCATCTTATGTCCCCCTCGAAACCATACAACTTTTGTCTGAAACATTTTTCTCTAAACTCAACAGCGTTGGAAATATTCGCTTGGCTAGATTAAAATGAAACACCCTGTATATACACGGTGGGCCATTTTAATCGATGCACTCGAATATCTCGAAAACAGCACTCTTCAGAAAGAAATGTTTCAAACAAAAATTGTAGGGTGTGAAGGGGGACATAAGATGGTAGCATTGGTTTGACCTTGGAAAGTCATTTGAAGGTCACATAAAAGTCACCTTCAATTTCTTAAATTGAACCCACTATTTTTCATTACATATTCTTGTAGCTTATCTCGAGAGCTTTCCAAAACACTACAGACAAATGTTTTTTCATTAAATACTTTTTGAGTTATAAGGCTTCAAAGTTTGCAGTACTTCGATATAAAATGCAAAATATCTCGTAAAATATTTAGTTTTCGGTAGTCTTACCCTAATACTTTTATGCACAGGATAATGAGACAAAACTATTGGTGCAAAGAAAACGTATGATTGTTTATAATAAAAAATGTGTAATTTGCAATGCACTTTTTGTTATAAACAATCATGCGTTTTCTTTGCACCAATAGTTTTGTCTCATTATCCTGTGCATAAAAGTATTAGGGTAAGACTACCGAAAACTAAATATTTTACGAGATATTTTGCATTTTATATCGAAGTACTGCAAACTTTGAAGCCTTATAACTCAAAAAGTACTTAATGAAAAAACATTTGTCTGTAGTGTTTTGGAAAGCTCTCGAGATAAGCTACAAGAATATGTAATGAAAAATAGTGGGTTCAATTTAAGAAATTGAAGGTGACTTTTATGTGACCTTCAAATGACTTTCCAAGGTCAAATCAATGCTACCATCTTATGTCCCCCTTCACATCCTACAATTTTTGTTTGAAACATTTCTTTCTGAAGAGTGCTGTTTTCGAGATATTCGAGTGTATCGATTAAAATGGCCCACCGTGTATATATAGATCTTAATGGACGCAATTTATTTATAAATGTCGATTTATATTTTTGAACATTAAATTATTATCATTTGTCATGAATTTTATATGTAATTATCTTTATTTCTCTTCTTTTATTGATTTATTGATTTTTTCAAGTTATAGAGTTGGGACTTACCAGTATTTCGCGGGGCATCTACGTACAGTATTTGAGAAAGCTATTAAGCTACTATATAACGAAGCATTTCGAAGAGGAAATTCTTACTGGAAATATTGCGTAAAGATTTATTCATAAGCGTGACTATATTACTAATATGTCTGTGTTTTATTTGGATCAACAAAATGACAATGCAATATAAAAATTATTTAAAATAAGATGTCGTTTAGTTATATAGTTTATGACAATGCAATATAAAAATTATTTAAAATAAGATGTCGTTTAGTTATATAGTTTATTCATTGTTTGATTTGAAGTTGAATAATGAAAATAATTATTCTCGAGATTCATTTAACTCAATCTTTTGCCTTATTATATAGATTGATGTTAATAAAGAGTTTATTAAATATAATTCCAAATAGAAGCAATTCCAATGACAGTTATATTCATTTTGTTGTTCTTTGATTATACGGATGTTCACTATTTTCTACATATAACTGGCTATCGAGTTAGTACTGCCAGTGTAACGAATTTTAATTATTGGAAGTAATAATAAAAGAAGTATTCGTGGATATATATATGTGTATGAATATCTATATGTGTCTATATATGACTTATTGTGTTATTGAAATAATCTTTGATTATTTAAAAGAAAGAACAATATATATATATATATATATATATATATATATATATATATATATACGTGCATAATATTGTTACGTCCCGCAACAAAAAAAAATAAAAAAAGGAAATCTATTTTATTTCCTTATAATCATAAAACATATTATTCAAATCATACTAATTATGCACATGAAATCAACATGCATACATATATATATTCACAAATATTTCTCTTACTATTATTTTCAATAACTATAATAAAATTTGTTATACTGGCAATACTAACCCCATAGCCAGTCATATAGTAGAAGTAGCATACATATATACATAAAATAAAGGAACAACAAAATGAACCTGACAGTTATTATTAAAATTAACATATATATACATATATATATATGTATATATATATATATATATATATATATATATTCTTATATAAATTGTCATCGAAAAATTCATAATAGCACAAGGAATTAGAATAAATAAATTATATATACATTGTTCTTTTAACACAAGTAAGTAACCATTTAGTAAAACATAATTTCAGTCAGTAGATCATTTTGTTGAACCGAATAAAATATATAAAAAAGGAAAACATTTATGCTTACACATATACATATATCCTTATGCTTTCTGTTGAACCGCTGTATTATATAAGAACGCTGGTTTATAGTCTCTCTTTTCCAGATATATATGTGAAAATTCCAAATTTAGAATCTGAAAAGAATGAATTAATTAATATATGTTAATGATAACAATCTCTACTTAAATGACTCTACATGGGCATTAATTAAATTAAATTTGATTAAAAAGAATAATTATATTCAAACCAATATTTACTTACAATTAAATATTTTATTATACAGGGTGTCCCTGAACATGTGCTCACTTACTTGTAAGAAGGTAGAGCGCAGTAAATTAAATAAAGAAATCCTATTCTATGTAACGATTTTTGTAATAACAATCGAAACATTAATTATTCAAATCGGACGAATGAGAGAAGTGCTCGAGCGCTCGAGCTATAGCACGGCTCACCGTGTCAGACATTGCCTGCCGGCACGCGGCGGGAGGAGGGACAGCGCGCCGCTACCCGTGGTATACCGCTATCGCCATTTTCACGTTTCACTGCATTGCGTCAAGACTCGCATCTCGCGTCTCATTTCTGGCATTGTTTGCGATTATAATTAATTTATGTATGATAAGAGATATGTATAATACAACAAAAAGACGAAGCTGAATTAGATTTAAATGCTATAAATAAGATAGGAAAAGGAAAGAAATGTAAGGAATCTATCGTGAATTTATGATAAGTTTTTGATTAATGTATTATTTACAATTAATAGATAACAGCTTTTTCTATCGATTTCTTTTGTTTCTTTTGTCAGGACTACAACAAATATTTGTATAATAATATTCGAACATCATATCATATCAAAATAAACCATCCATTAATATAAAAATTATACAAGAAGCATTTTCCGTAATATACTTTTCGACATAACAAATATAATTTGCAATCGTGTGAAAAAAGAATCGTGCTTCGTTCATATCATTTTTCAAATAAAATTATTTCGTAGCAAGGAAACATACTATCGTTTTCACACCACCTTGAGGTAGATAGCTTGGCGCGTTTTTTTTTAGTGGTTTCCCCAATAAGTCTAATCCACTCTCATCATTTAATGCAACAAATGCTCAAAGTGCTTCCCTCGTACTTGTAAACAGAGTTCAGCTCTTCGAACTATTTGTTGCGTCGCTCGGTGTGCTATATCTAGCGTGATATTATTAAAGGCCGCTATAATCGCTTCCCGTGCCTCATTTTCATTTCTATCACGCGTGTGCTTTACTAATGCTTTTATGTAGACTCAAACAAAATAATCTAGCATGTTTAAATCTGGGGACCGTGCCGGTCAAATGCTTTGGCCATCTCGACCTATCCATCTATCCGGAAAGCGCGCGTTTAAAATTTCCCGTACTTGTCGGCGATAATGTGCAGGAGATCCATCGTGCTGGAACATTGTTTCTCTATCGCGGAGTGGAACGTCTTCTAACAGATTTGGCAATTCGTTTTCAATAAATTCCGCGTTTACGTTTGTCCATCGAGACGTGGTGGAAAAAAATATGGACCGATTTAAAAATCGGCAATAAATATTATGAGAGTAGTGCGGGAGAAAAAAGATTTCTTAATATACAAGATTATTTACCACTCTGTTTGCCATTACTCCTTTGCCATTTACTCCTGCCCATACATTTATCGACCGGGATCGAGCGATGATTAAGATACTTTATTAAGATGATTGAGATACTTTATTATGAGGACACCACGGGCAGAATTTCTGATTTTCAATTGTTTTCTCGTTTGTTGCACTTATTGTCTTGTACGTTTTCTTTACGTATTAGTAAGGTGCAAAATGAATTATACGGCTCAAGAGTATATGGATATGATTGTTTGTTACGAGGTAGCCGGGGAAAATGCTTATGGTGCGGCGCGTTTATATGCGGAACGATTTCCCAATCGGCGGGATCCATCCAGGTTCACCATACTGAGATGTATGCAACGAGGAAGAGAAAGTGGATACCTTCTTCCGTAACACCGTATTAACGCAGCAGTACGTCGTCATATTAATGTCGACGAAGAAGTTCTGCATGCGTTTGAAGAAAATCCGGGAAATAGTGTACGCTATGTAGCTAATACACTCGGTGTACTACGATCCACAGTGCATCGGATTTTAAAAGAAAATGGATTACATCCATTTCATTATCAACGCGTGCAGCAACTTCTTGCGCGAGATGAACAACAGCGTATTTATTTCTGTGAAGGTATTTTCATTATTTTAGTTCTTCTTCGAGTCTCAGCTTTCATACAATAACCATCATAAAATACATGCAGGGTTCCTCACTCAATGTCAGCAAAATATTTCATTTCCCGATCGTATTTTGTGGACGGATGAGGCTACATTCATACCGAATGGCATATTTAATTCTCGAAATTTTGTGCTCTGGCAAAATGAGAATCTCCATGCTATTCAACAGTGTGCTTTTCAATATCGTTGATCGATAAATGTATGGGCAGGAGTAATGGCAAACAGAGTGATAAATAATCTTGTATATTAAGAAATCTTTCATCTCCCGCACTACTCTCATAATAATTATTGCCGATTTTTAAATCGGTCCATATTTTTTTCCGCCACGTCTCGATGGACAAACGTACGCGGAATTTATTGAAAACGAATTGCTAAATCTGTTAGAAGACGTTCCACTCCGCAATCGAGAAATAATGATGTTTCAGCACGATAGAGCTCCTGCACATTATCGCCGACAAGTACGGGAAATTTTAAACGCACGCTTTTCGGATAGATGGATAGGTCGACGTGGCCATTTGGCCGCCACGGGGGGGGTCCCCAGATTTAAACGTATTAGATTATTTTGTTTGGGGCTACATAAAAGAATTAGTAGAACACACGCGTGATAGAAATGAAAATGAGGCACGCGAAGTGATTATAGCGGCCTTTAATAATATCACGCTAGATATGGCACTGAGCGACGCAACAAATAGTTCGAAGAGCTGAACTCTGCTTACAAGTACGAGGGAAGCACTTTGAGCATTTGTTGCATTAAATGATGAAAGTGGATTAGGCCTATTGGGGAAACCACTAAAAAAAAAAACGCGCCAAGCTATCTACCTCAAGGTGGTGTGAAAACAATAGTATGTTTCCTTGCTACAAAATAATTTTATTTGAAAAATGATACGAACGAAGCACGATTCTTTTTTCACACGATTGCAAATTATATTTGTTATGTCATACATCGAAAAGTATATTACAGAAAATGCTTCTTGTATCATTTTTATATTAATGGATGGTTTATTTTGATATGATATGATGTTCGAATATTTTTATACGAATATTTGTTGTAGTCCTGACAAAAGAAGCAAAATCGATAGAAAAAGCTGTTATCTATTAATTGTAAATAATACATTAATCAAAAACTTATCATAAATTCACGATAGATTCCTTACATTTCTTTCTTTTTCCTATCTTATTTATAGCATCTAAATCTAATTCAGCTTCGTCTTTTTATTGTATTATACATATCTCTTATCATACATAAATGAATTATAATCGCAAACAATACCAGAAATGAGACGCGAGATGCGAGTCTAGACACGATGCAGTGAAACGTGAAAATGGCGATAGCGGTATACCACGGGTAGCGGCGCGCTGTCCCTCCTCCCGCCGCGTGCCGGCAGGCAATGTCTGACACGGTGAGCCGTGCTATAGCTCGAGCGCTCGAGCGCTTCTCTCATTCGTCCGATTTCAATAATTAATATTTCGATTGTTATTACAAAAATCGTTACATAGAATAGGATTTCTTTATTTAATTTACTGCGCTCTATCTTCTTACAAGTAAGTGAGTACATGCTCAGGGACACCCTGTATAAGTATATCATTAACCCAATTGAAATTATGAATCTATGAATAATAAATATATTATATAATAACATTTTATTTTAAATAATTTAATTATCCATATAAAAATATAACATTGAGTAATAATGTACATTTACACATACGTATAGAAATCAGTTGCTTTTACTATTAAAAGGAAAAGATTTTCCGTCAAAATATTGTAACCATTGACTCTGCAGACTCTTTGCATATCTCGCACACAAATACTGGTAAGTCTTAAATCCATAACCTGGAAAAAATTAATAAATTAATTAATATACATATATAATCTATGATAAATGTAATATTTCCTTAAAATTAATATTAACAAATCTAAATTGTCTAAACAATGATAATTTAATATTCAAAATTATAAACTAGCATTCATGAATAAATCGCATCCATTAGGATCCGTATAAATTTCTCTAATAAAGATGAGACTCGTAAATAAAAATAATTTAATTAAAATTCAAATATTTTAAAATAATTACACTATCAAATTCAATAAGAAGTTAAATAACATTTCAAGATTTTCAATTTGATATCATATAATCAGTGCAAATACTTACTTTAATATTAACAAATCACCTCATTAAACACGAACAACAAATTTCATTAAATTAATGCCGAGCAATAAACTATACAAGTGCTCATAATAAATACAAACAATTAATAATTTTAATATCTAATCAATTGTGTATAAATAATAATTAAATATTTCAAACTATAAATTAAAATCAAATTCATAAAATATATACAATGAATATTAATACGCATTTTAATAAGCCAATTCTATAAAATAAAATCACGAAACACGAATCACTTATGAATTTAACATGTATAAATGTATACCTCAGCCAATTAATTATATAAATAATTTCCGTATTAAGTTCAATCAATTTTAACATAAAAAAATATATATATTACTAAATAAATATCTAATCTCAGAATCAATACGTATATACTCAATTCACAATATCCTTCCGTAAAATCTTGAAAAAATATAATGCTGGTATATGATGAATTGTATAACTCCATTCTCTACCTGAAAAATTATAAGATGTGTTAAAATCATTTTTTTTTTAAATTGTAAATTAAAAGATTTTAAATCCTCAAATTATAAAATACTCACCTTAAAAAAAAAAATCTGAGTAACTGATCCTTCGTACATCCTTCGTACATTATCCAAGAAAAACGTTAGCCTGGGTGTTGACCTGAAAAAATTTATAAGTTGAAATTATTATTTATGATAAAGAATATTAATAATTAATAATATTCATAGTTGACGAAATTATTCTCCATAAAATCTATCTCTTAAAATAATAATAATTTTCTTATGTGAATAAATAAATACTAATAAATTAATTCTTCTTTTCATGGCAAATTAGTCTCATGTAAAATAATATTAAAACAAAATATACTTATTAACAAAAGTCATTAATACGCATATCCTAATAATTTATACTATAATGTAATGGAAATTATTTCCAATATAATAAATTTTTAATTCATGTAATAAAATCACCGTAAAATAATATTAAAAATAAATTCTTTAATGTAATAAATTAGAATTATTTTATAAAATAACACTTACCTAAATCACATATCAAAATTCTATACTGACTTTCCAATTTAAGCCACTCTTTAACCTCGAACCACATTCACCCAGATATCTGAAAATTTAGTAAAAGTATAATATATGATCATAAATGTAAAAACCTGTTATAAAAAATTAATAGACAATCTAATAATTATTTTACAAAAATCATCAATTGAGAAATAATAAATAAATAATCTGCTATTGAAATATAATATGTGCATATACATTAAAAATACATTATATTAAATCAGTGGATAAATTTATATATATGTATATATATATATATATATATATATATATATATCTTCTCCTATACAAATATATACCATTTAATAAATCATAAATACATATATGTTAATATTTTTAATAAATAAATAAAAATAAAATCATCAAATTAAAACTGAGATCATTAAACGAATAATAAATTTCATATATACATATTAAAATAATTACGAAAATATAATACATTAAATTAAAATTATTAAATAAATTATTATACAAGTATAGAAATATATATATATAAAGTTAATAATAAATGAACACAAAAATTAAATGAATACTTAACTCTTTGTCGCGTGAATTTTAATATTCGATGAAGGCTAGCCTTCGCTCACTTCTTTATCTCTCCTTCATTCGGTATGCTTAACGTCACACATGGTCACATCACTCGATTTAATATGCAACCTAAAAATAAAAGAATTTTAAATAAAAAATGTTATACCTCTATAAACTCAAAATATCAAATAAAACGTTAATAAAATGTTACTAATCTTAATAATCTAATAAGAGTAATATAACAAAATTTTAAGAGTAAAATAAAATATTCATAAAGGATACTGCATTAAATAATAATAAAACTTTAAATAATAAATAAAGCCTTCTATATAAGAATATAATAAAATACTATTCGTATATACAGGATGTATCAGAGCGACCGTATCAGGCTGGTATTTCGAAAAATACGCATTTACTTGAAAAATGTTCCGAACAAAAGTTGTAGGACTTTAAGGGGCGCATTACATAGCATGGTTAGTGTGACCTTGGATAGTGTTGTTAAGGACACGGAAAAATCAATTAAAAGTTTTTAAATGGAAACCTCTATTTTTGATTGCATATTCTTATAGCTGACCTCGAGAGCTTTCCAAAACACTATAATAAAATATTTCTTCATTGAGTACTTTTCGAGTTATAACCCAGGTAGCAAGGTGTCGTCTATTTGACGTCATAAATTAGTCATTCTTCTGACGAATCTGACGTTTAAAATGACGTCCTAATGTCGCAAAAATGACGTGGATTTGTCACAGGTACATTACGTCATATAGTGACATAAAGAATACGTCACATAGTGACGTAAAGAATACGTCATTATTTTCGTGTTATTAACGGCACAATTTTCGTATTATTAACGTTATTACTGCCATATTAATAACGTCATTAATGACGTATAAAGTATCGTTTATTTGATGTCACTTATTATCTATTTGACGTCCACATGTCGTAAAAATGACGTGGATTTATCACTGATACACAATATGTCTCCAAAAAGTTTCCGAACTGATATTTTTCCTGGAAAGAGAAATAAAGCTATGTATACCAATGGCCAAAATATAGGGCTTGTTTTCTGTTCCTGCACTGCTGAATAGTGCAATAAGTTAGAGTGAATAAAGAAAGTATATATTTGTCTGACTCTATCTACATAGTTTAACAGTGCAAGGACAGAAAGCAGACCCATAGTTTGTATGAAGTTTTGTGTCTAATATATTCAAATTTCATTAATAATTAGCGAATTCTGACGCTGTTTTGTTTTGCAAGTTTTTATATGCAGTTAAAATTTTGTTATTGAACAATGAACGTATCAAGAAAGAATTTTAAAAAATAAAATAATTGTAACTGGTGGCAAAACATTTTCATATACGATTCACAAATAAAAACACATACACAGCCACCTGCCTTACATTGTTATAATTAAAAATTCTTTCTTGATAAAACGCTTGTCTTTCTGTAACCGCACATAAAAACTCACAAAACAAAACGCAAACGAAATAAGGACTTATTAATTATTAATCTGATATTGATGAATTTGAATGTGTTAGAGAAAAGGCTTACTATTTCAGCCATTGGCTTATACATGTACTCCACTTGTCTTCAAGAAAAAATCAGTTCGGGGACTTTTCAAACATACTGTGTATATATTACGTTTTATATTGATAAAAAATGCGTTATTATTTTCATATTATTAATTTTTATGTTATGTTATTAACGTTATTTTCATGTGATTAATTTATTATATTTTCGTATTATATTTTCGTATAGATGTCATTTGTACAACTTGTTAATATTAAATAATGATATTGGATTATTATTGATTTGATCACAATTAATATAATCAATACATTAAGATACTCGATACAAGTTATTTATACTCCTTTATTGCTATTACAGTTGATATAATATATTATTATATATTATATCAACTGTATAATATATTATTACAGTGATATAATATATTATTATATATTATATCAACTGTATAATATATTATTACAGTGATATAATATATTATTATATATTGTTGCCTTTTATACATTATTTTATACATTATACATTATACCTTCTTATACATTATATTACTGTAAATATAACATTACTATAAAAAATTATTACACATTAAATATTGTAAGTATTCTTTACATAAAACAAACAAATTATTTTTTGCACATATATACTTACAAAATATAAAAATATGTAGGATGTTTGGCTACAGGTGGAAGATAATTTAAGGACTGATTCTATTATAGATGATAAGACGAAAATCGAGAATAACAAAATTGTGATTAAGGCTTTGTTTTTAATTATAAATGTTTAAATATACACATAAAAAGAATCTAAATCTCTTACTCATCTAGAATCACTGCTTACAAATTTTCTCCGATCTGTAACTGAACACTCTGTATATTTATAAAAACTGTAACATGAAATAAAAATGTTTGAATAGGTACAATAATAATTATAAAGCAAAATAAAATTTTGTCTTTTACATCCTTTACATATAATATTGAATATTTAGGTCGCGTTCCGAAATTCACTGCCAGTACTGAAAATCTATAGTTTACGTTACGTATATTATAGATTTTCAGTACTGGCAGTGAATTTCGGAACACGCCTTTAATGTATTAAATACTACTCTGCCAACACCATACGTAGCAAGCACATCATTGTGACGTGCTAATTCGTCACATATTATGTCGCAGCGATGTCTGAAAGGTGTTCGAAACGTGATTGACACGTTACGTAACTAACAGTCAAATTGGTGACAGCAACAATAAAAAGAATTAATAAAAAAAATACTATTTCACTTATTTTCAAAATATGAATCACAATACAACAGATAATCCAACAAACAGCTGATTAATTAAAATTAAAATTATTTGGCTACATCGCAGCTCCGTGCAAAAAACGTATAATATTTTCTATGACTTCCGAAAACAGCACATCTTTGTTACGGTATAGGCAGGGTAAGAATGTATAATAAAATGCAGAGAAATGGCAATAGATAAATAACTAGAAATCTATAGAATTGAATGAATTAATGGGAATGAAACCCAACAGTTTTGAGATTTCTTGCAATATGGAAACACTATACATTTAGCTATTATTAAATTTAGTGGCCAAATTTTAATTTTATTTGAAATTGTATGATAAATACAAATTTTTAACTTTCTCGAATCTAAAGGATATTTATATAATGGTTCACAACCTTTAAATGCATTACCGATGAAAAATATGTTGTCATTTTGTTGAATAATATTTAAAATTCGTATTAAGATATTTTCTTTAATCATACAATAACAGTCAGCACTTGAATCAATGGAGAAAATTATATCATGAAAAGTTACTTTCTTATATTGTTTACAGTGTGTATGTAAAATAGATAAATGTAGCGGACCTAAATTGTGACTATACTTTAGTTTTATTAGCAAGTTAGATTTCATTTTATTTAATGGCAAAGCATAATTTTCTGTTAAACGTCTAAAGATTTGTTGTAAGGGATTAGTAGGACTCTTTACATATGTTTTTAGTTTACCCAGATAATTTTCAAAAGGGAATGTAGAAAATTCATCCAAAGGACCGAAAATGTCGACGTCGTCAGTTAAATGACTCAATAAATGAACATTATAAATTAAAAATTGTCTACCATAAATATTTTCTGAATGTTGAATAAATGTTGTTAAAATCTTTTTAACATATTTTAAAGAAAACTCGGAAATATGTTTATCAGAAACTAGTATAGAAATTCCAACATGAAAGAGTAAAAAATGTTCATAAACAGCTATATCAATATTATCTTTTAATACAATTGGTCCTACATACAATAAGAAAGTTCTAAATTCAGTTCCTTTCCATCGAGATAAATCTTCTAATCCTCGTGGTTTTCTATGAATTTCGAAAGGAATATAAATTCTTAATTGTTGTAAATGTTTAGATATTTGTTTAAAAAAATGGCTACTTAATTTAATTGACAATGGTTGACCACTAATCCATGTAGTTAACAATTTGCGCATAATTCCTAAACACACGTTATGTAAATAGTCAATGGGAAAACATTTTATAAAATCTATTGACAATTTTGTTAATGGAGAAGTACCTAAGTGATAATTTTCGTCCGTTTGCAAACGAAATGAGATATTTGTTCTCTTAGTAGCTGTTATATTCGGATAAATTACACGCCCGTTTACATATTCGCCATATTCAGTACATTTATCACATGCTGAATATCCTGTATGTGACTTTACACACTTTAAATATGCTCGTGCAGGAGCGTCACAAATAAAATTATGTAATACAACTTTATATTTTTTTCCATTAATTTCTATGCCGCTTTGTATTAAAAATTCGAGTTCGTTTATAAAATCTTTTAAATATATGTCTAAAGGATCAGGTTTTGAAGTACCACAAAATATTCCTATTGGAAATGGGCTATTAATTACATGTTTTAATAAACATAGAATCGGCCATAATTGTATATTGCTACTATGAAAAAGTGGTAAACCATCAATGTTAATTTGTAACTGAATTTCTTTATAACAAGATGAATCGTCATATTCAGTTAAAATTCTTTCTAAATTTATTAAAAGTCCAAAATGATAATATTCTCCATTATTTAGCTTTGTTGATGTCATTATGGAAGGAGTACGTAATAGAGTTTTGCTGCTAAGTGGTAACTCTGGATGAAAAGGCCGTAACAAATGTAATAGCTCTGTAACACGAACATGTGGTATATTTCCTTTTATAGCCCATTCTCGTAATTTAGAAACTACATCGAAACGATTATTGTCACTTTCATCGGAAAGATTATTGTCATTATCAATAGATAAAATTTTATAATTTTCAATGGATACAGGTAATTCGTTGTCAAAAAGAATATTTTCAATTAATTGAGTATTATAAGTACTATGAAATGTATTACTATTATTATCAAGTATATTAGAACTATTAAATAAATATTTAAAATTAAAATCAATTTCATTAGACATACTGTAGTTACAATGCACAACGGTATCAATAGTATTATCTTTCTTATATACTTCTCCATTATTATTATCAATAGAAACATTATCGATTTTTTCGGTGTTTTGATTATTCTCACTAAGCGTAACAAGCATGTCATTTACTATTGCCATTACTCTTCTACGTATTTGGCGTTTTCCCACATAGGGATTCTTCTTATAAATTAATTTTGGTTTTTTATGAAACATGTTAATAACTAAGTAAAAATATAGAAATAATAAGAATCAAAAATTGCTTTGTAATCCGATATAAGGTAAATGTACTAATTATAGAACAAAATTTTTTTTACAGACAGGTTTCATTTTTAATATGAATAAATTATAAAATACAATTCCTAAATGATATAAAAAATCAATAAGGAATTTATTATGAATCATATACATATATCATCAAAAACTTAATATTTAAAAGTATCATTTCGTCCACTAATTGGTATATTTACCTTATAAGTCTTAAATACTTTAAGTCCTAAATCTTTTGATGCTTAAAAAATATACTAATATTATTTCTTCGGATTTTATGTTCACAGCACTCTTTTATTATGAATTAGTAGATTATTTCTTACTTTTATTTAAATTTTTGACGCGTTGTGGTGCATGTTTTAACCATATCTTCAACACATCTTCAACGTTGCGATCAGTTGCATCAAAATAACAGCTTTTTACAGCATCTTCAATAATATTGCAAAAAATTTTTGAAAATTAATAATCTTAATTATTAGTAATCTTTTATTACATTATCACTAGAACTACAGCTGTATCCTTTCTAATCCATCTGACAGTTCTTTTTTTATCAATTAATTTGGATTTCCACTTGGAGTTTTAGATTTTTGTAACTTTTCATAAATAATGATCATATTGAATTACAAAATACCTAAAGCTCTAGCACAAATCGAAATTAACTGGAAAAGAAAGAATTGGTCAAAAATTGCACAGCCTAAAGCCTGGTGCAGACAGTTAATTCTAGTATTAAAGTCAATAAAAATAAAAGTAAGTACTTACTAATAACTGCTGTTTTTAATAAACATTCAGAAAATCGTTGTTTATTGTCTCGTTTCCCATAAAAAGAAAACCTTGTGGCTAAATTATCTGTATATAAAAATTTCATTATTTTGTTAGTTAAAGTAGTTATGTTTTTACCACCCAAACTTGCCAAATACAAAACCTGAAAAGTAGATTTTAAATGAAATATTTTTAAAATAAAAAAATTAGATAAAATAATTAATAAGCAAATAATTTCTATTTACCAAAGCATTCAATTTGTCCTCTTCCTTTAAATAATTCTCTAAAATTTCTAGCTGTTGTAGAGTATCGATAGGAAATTGTATTGGTATATCAGACGGTAAAATACCTGGCGCTTTTTGTAATTTATTCTCTTTTAATAAAGCTAGTATTTGTATATTATACTCCTTTATTTCAACCATAAATTCTAATAATTGTTTCTGAAACGCTAATTAATTTTTATTATTTTAATTTTATATTTTTGGAAACTACAAACTATTATTATTGTTCTATTATTTATATTTTGTACTTACATAATTCGTCTAACGATTTAACTAATTTAATATTTTTAGGAGACGAATGTGCAATATCATTTTTTGCAACTAAAGCATTTGGAGTATTTGATGTACTAGCAATTGGAGTATTTGATCTACTAGCAAATCTTTCCACAAGCGGAATATTAGGAACTGTGATTACAGGTTCACCGTTTACTTGTAATTCATCATCTGTAAAATATAAATACAAATTTCAATTTTTTAAATTCAAAAAATAAGTATAAATAAAATTATTATTTAAATGTACTATTCAAGTTTTGTAATTTAGACATTGGCTTCAACCTAGATTGCCTTTCTCACTCCTTTTATAAAAAAAACAATAGTTGTGAACTTAAATAATGGTTGAAGTCTATGTCTAGAATTACAATTATTGAACAGTATTAATGTGTATATATATATACATTAATACTACTTTATATTTATTTACTAAGATTATTTAACATTGCTTAAAGTTGTTATACAAATATATATATATATATATATATATATATATATATATATTTGTATAATAACTTTAAGCAATGTTAAATAATCTTACTAAATAAATGTAAATATCATCTTATTTTTTCCTTTATATTATTGTACGTTATATGTGAATCTTTGTAGTTTTATTATAAATTTTAAAAGTTAATTTAAAAGTAAAAGAATTTTTATAATTACCTGATGAAATTACTGGAGGCCGTAATAAACGTTTATTGTTGCATTTCTTTTTGTTAATACCATGATTTAATAATTCTTTTTCACTATCGCTTTGTTCATCACTATCTTCGCATTTTCCACAATAGTGATTAGGTCGCTTCCTATTACGTGGCTTATCAATTGTGTTTAATTTCTTTAGTGCTGTATCAAAATCAGACGGTATGTCTGAATTCTCTTCGCAAAATTCTAATTGTTTCTTAGCCTTGTGGTAATCATTATCTGCATAAAATATAGACAAAAATTTTTTAACAATAATCAATATAAGACCGTATTATGTGTGCAATGTAATAAATTTATAAGTTAGTATTTTACAAGTTTAATAAATTTGTTTTTAATATTTTTATATCTTTACCTTTCTCAGTAAATAAAACTTTTTGAATTTTGTGCAGAGTCCATGTTTCAATGTTTGGTGTTTCATTTTTCTTTAATGATTGTTCATATTGGTATTGCTTCTTGTATGGAGGCCAAAAGCTTTCTCTTTTCTTAGGTATTAGCCAATTACTGCTTATTATAGCAATATTGATCGCCCCGTTTTCTTCGACAAATTGAACTCTCAATAAATTGGTGGTCATTGCATCTTATAAATACAACTTGACTCTAATTTTCAATTAAATAAGATATTATAATAAATGATACAATTGTGAATAATTAAATAAATTGTATATATTGTAATTGTATATATTGCATATATTGTAATTGAAATATTGTATAATAAATATATGTAAATATGTTCAATGCAGGATATGCTGGTTATTTGTATAAAAGTTATTTATACCTAACTTTTATACACTATATATATATATATATATATATATATATATATATATATATCCAGTATTACAATTAAATATGCATGTACTTCTAATCTTACGCGAAAAGATAGTGAAACGTTTAAAGTGTTGTAATATTAAAGTATATATCATTTAATCATAAAATCATATACATTTACTTCTCTGTAGAAATGCAAATCTCGTACCGGCTACCTCTACTTCTCTCTCACAAAATAATACAGCACGAAATAACACAAATGGAGGGAAGTAATCTGATTGGTGGTCACGAATCTTCTATTTTTTATTAACCGTTTTTGGCCCCGGACTCTAGGAACAGCTTCGGCCTTTCTCTGAAAAGGTTATAATATACAATTCACACAAACTCGATCAGCACGGCTAAAAGTCGCGTGAGCGTTTGCGTAATCGTAGGTTACTTACTTGCTTGCTTCTTCGTTGGAGATTTGCACTTTTTTGTAGGATTCACACATAATTGAGGAAATTAATCCTCTCAAAAATTACGACGCCCTGGCGGTGGGGAAGGGGAGATCACTGATCGTCTTAGGCGCAACCGAATACGAACGCGCCTCTGAAAAAACTGCCGCGCGACGTCGGAAATCCAGCGCGCGAAAATTCCACCACGAGCCAAATAAGAAACAGACAGACAAACCGATTGATAGATAGAGTATGATGCAACAGCGCTAATATCTTTACAAGCGCATTCTGAATATGGACCTCTGACATTTATATTATAATTGGTAAAAGATATGACGTTGCAAATACGTCGTAGGTTGGATAACTACAGGACGTCATGAATTAGTTGCTATACCCAGGCAGCAACGTCACGTGATTTTCACGTTAATTTTTGGTCAGTCGTAACGTCAGTTATCCTTTTATAAATACGTAATAATAACGTAAAAATGACGGGAATAAGTCACAGCCCACAGACGTCATAATGAGACGTGAAAATGACGTGTTATAATAACCTTTTTTACTCTATTCTGACGTAAGAAAGACGTCATTTTAATATTTTGGACAAGATAAAAAATGTATAGTACATATTTATTTCACATGTATTTATTGCTGATATGTAACTTGGCATATACATCTGATGGATATGTTGTAACAAAACATATATTATATATATATAATATACAGGGTGGGGCATTTATCTTGAGACAAGATAATATCTCGATTGGAGTCGATTATTTTGAAAAAAGTTTTAGACAAAAGTTGTATGGTTTCAAGGGGGACATAAGATGGTGTTATTAGTTTGATCTTGAAGAGCCACCTGAAGGACACGCGAAGGTCAGCTCCAACTTTTTAAATGGGACACCCTATATGCTTTTGCATATTCTTGTAGCTCATCTCAAGAGCTTTCCAAAACACTATAATTAAGTTAGTTTTCATTAAGTACTTTCCAAGTTATGAGGCTTGAAATCATTTTTTAATTTTACATAAACCGTAAAATATCTTGTAAAATATTCATTTTTCGATTATTTTACCTTAATACTTTTATGTACAAAATAATGAGAGGAATCAATTGGTGTAAAGAAAAGACATAGTTATTTTTAAGAAAAAATATGTAATTGTTAATTGCAAATTACATTTTTTTTTTCGAAACAACTATGAGTTTTCTTTACACCAATTGATTTTTCTCATTATTTTGTACATAAAAGTATTAAGGTAAAATAATCGAAAAATGAATATTTTACAAGATATTTTACGGTTTATGTAAAATTAAAAAATGATTTCAAGTCTCATAACTTGGAAAGTACTTAATGAAAACTAACTTAATTATAGTGTTTTGGAAAGCTCTTGAGATGAGCTACAAGAATATGCAAAAGCATATAGGGTGTCCCATTTAAAAAGTTGGAGCTGACCTTCGCGTGTCCTTCAGATGGCTCTTCAAGATCAAACTAATGACACCATTTTATGTCCCCCTTGAAACCATACAACTTTTGTCTAAAACTTTTTTCAAAATAATCGACTCCAATCGAGATATTATCTTGTCTCAAGATAAATGCCCCACCCTGTATATATATATATATATATATATATATAATATATATATATATAAACATATATACATTTATATCTTATTATAAAAAAAACAATTAAAATTATGAATTATAATGTTGTATATATTATAACAAACATATACATTAATCTTTTTATAAAAAAATTATGTTGTATATATATTATAACAAACATATATACATTTATATCTTATTATAAAATAAACAATTAAAATTATGAATTATAATGTAAAGTTATTAAAAAATTAATTATACAAGAATGTTTTCAAGTAAAAAACATAATAATTATTAAGCTGATAATGAATGTATTAAAGGCATAGATAACAAAACTTTATCCATTGGTAAAAGTATACATTTCGCAATAATATCTTTGTAGGACCTCGTATGATTCTGTATTGATAAATTTTTTACTTCAAAAATATATAAATCTTTCGATTCAATAGGATATGAATAAAAAGACTTATAAGAAAGAAAATATTTACCAATTATTAAAATTTCATTTTCTGTTCCAACTATAATATTAAGGATTTGCAGTACCAAATTGTCATTTGTGAGGCAATAACAATCAGAAGAGGAATAACAGTTAATAGTTAAAGTAAAAGATTCTAAACGCAATTTTTTAAATTGTTTATAATGACAACCAGCTGTTGGTAAAGGTCCAGAAGTATGTTCTAGTTCATACATTATTAAACTTTTAGTTGTAAGATATTTATTAGCAGAGGAAATAGAAAGTTCTTTTAACCGACGGTATATTTGTTTAAGTGGTTTGTGAGGAGATTTAATAGTTTGTTTAAGCTGTCCTAAATAATTTTCAAATGCAAAAGCAGAGAATTCATCTAAAGGGCCAAATATTTGTGCATCATCACTCAAATGAGATAGCATATGAATATTATATACGTAAAATTGTAATCCGTATATTTTCTCGCAATGATTAACAAAGGTTTTTAATAGCTCACCAGCAAAATCACAAGTAAATTTAGAAATATGCTTTTTAGAAATTAATATTGTAATTGCAGAATGCAATAATAAAAAATGCTGGTAAATGGCTTTATCAACCACATTTTTGAGAACTAAAGGACCTGTATATAATAACAATGTTCTAAACTCAGTTGCTTTCCATCTTTGCAACTCTGACAGTGATCTAGGCTTTCTATTAATTTCTGCAGGAATACAATGCTTTAGTGATATTAATCGTTCTGATATTATATTTGTAGATCTACTACAAAGTTTTACTTGTAATGGTTGTCCATCGATCCAAGAATGTATAAGTTTCCTCACAACACCTAGACATACACAATGCATATAGTCAATTGGAAAAGATGTAACTAAACCTATTTCAAGTTTTAACAAAGGTGATTTACCAATATGATGTTCTTTATCCAACTGTAATTTAAAAGAATCGTCTGTCCGTTTTGAAGCCGAAATATTTTTCATAATAACTTTTCGTTGAACATAATTACCTGATTCAGTACATTTATCACATGAGGAATAGCCACAATGTGACTTAATCATTTTCAAATATGCTTTGGCCGGAGCATCGCATACAAAGCTGTGAATTTCCAAACGATATTTTTTATTACAATATTCAATACCTTCTTTTAATAGATAAACTAATTCATTTATAAAATCATCTAAAAATTTCTCTAACGGTATTGGTTTTGACGTGCCACAGAAAATTCCAATAGGAAATGGTTTATTTTGTGTGGTATTTTTAACTATTCCTAAAATTGGCCAAAACTGAATGTTTGAACTACGAAATAAAGGTAAACCATCAACATTAAATCCAATTTTAAGCACCTCAGCTGAGAACATAGTATTTTGTGCCAAAAAATTCTTTAATTCATTTGCTAAGCCAATGTGACAATATTCTCCATTTTCCAATTGTTTACTTTGCATATGTATAGGTGTTTGAAGCAATGTTCTAGAATGAAGAGGCAATTCTGCGAAATGAGGTGAAAGAATATGTAAAAGACTAGTGAGTGCAGAATGGGAAATTTTATAATTTGTTGCCCAGTCTTGTAGCTTTGTAGATAAATCATTTTGCAAAGGTGAATGATTATCTCGTGATAATAAAACTGGATTTGTAACTATACTATTACTATCGGAATCATATACATCTATATCGGAAATAATATTTTCAATAACATCTAAGTTACATGAAGTAACATTTTGTGTATATGTAAAGCTTTCTTCTTCAGAGAAATTATTACAATTAGAACATTCATTGTTAATATAATTAGAACGTTCATCATTATTAATATTATAATTGGAACATTCATCATTATTAATATTTGAAATATTACCATTATTAACACTAATATTATTAGCTTCAATTTGCACTACTTCATCTAAAATAGTACTTACAGCTTTTGAGACTCTCCTATATAACTGTCGCACGCCTACATTATGTTTTAATTTTGTTTTTTTATGTTTGATTTTTTTATTTGAAAACATTTTTGTATAAAAATAAATTAATATACTTATCTTTTACTTATCTGATATCTAAAAAAGCAAAGCTAAATATATTTTAATGAATATATTTCAAGGAATAGTATTAAATTTAACGCAAATATAAAAATTAAAATAAAACAATAAATGTTTCTGTAGACAAAAACTTAAAATATAAGTACCGAATAAAACAAATAAATTCTAAGAAACTTGAAACAAAAAACTCTATCTCAAAACGGATCACAACCTAATCTTTATAAAAACCAATTTATTATTTTTTATTATTATTATGTTCAGGAGCTTTATTTTTATTACGATTTTTTATACGCTGAGGTGCGTGTTTAAGCCATACCTTAATCACATCTTCAATATCTTTTTCTGTCTGAGATGATGTTGATTTTACCGATTCTATAAAAACAAAAGTTTAATACATGAAATGAGCAATACAGAGAGTATTTTTTGAGACCAAAATTCAAAGAAAATTTCATAATATACTGTCATAATTGATATTAGCTAAAGATCTATTACTGTGTCAATGTTTTTAATTGTTATTAATGTTATTAATAAACATGTAGTTGTTTTATTTAGTTATCTATATATTTAACAGCTCAGAAATGTAATATAAATGTAAATGATAAGCGACTAATGCAACTGCATATTCATAAAATTTTAATAACATTAGAACAACCTTATTGGATATGTTTTAGCTAACATTGCCCATAATAAAATTTATATGGATAGTGAACGTATAATAACAATTGTATAATAAACTTTTTTAAATTTGATAAAAAGAAATACTTACTAACTACAGCACTGCAGCAAGTTAAAGAAGAAAAGGGACTTTTGTTCATTCGTTTACCGTAAAAACTGTAATTAGAAGCTACCTCATCTCTTAAAAGATATTTTAAAATCCTGTTAGTTTTGGATGTAAAATCTCTTCCACCCAATGTGGCTAAATATGAACACTGTAATATTAAAACTTGTATTAACACATAGTAACAGAAATCACATAGTAACAGAAAAAGTTATTGATTTACATAATAACAAATATTTACCATGGAAGATAAATTATTTTGATTACTTTTTAAATAATTTTCAAAACTATCCAACTCCGCTTGAGTCGATACAGGTAAATTTACTGGCAAATCTTCTAAAGTTAATTGAGCTGAAATATTTGGAGCGATTTGTTTATCATTAAATAATGCTAATATTTTGTTATTTTGTTCCTTAATATGAATAAGGAAGGAAAATATTTTTTTGGTAACAGAAAAAAATATATAAGACAATAATATAATAATAATATAATTATTAAATTTCAAAGTTTTTAACAAATTTAAGTTTTACCTGTACCGTCATTGTGGATACTATCTTGAAAACTATTTTCAATTACAGTTGATATAGTTGGAGTACTATTCGAAAATGATCTAAATATATTTGTTGAATGAGATGGACTACTGTACGATGTTTGAGGATCACCATTAAAAGAATTCAGTGTATCAGATGCTGCACTTTGTTGGATACTTTTTGACGTTTCTAAAAAATATATGTAAAAAATGTTAATATTTGTTTTTAAATGATATAGAGTTCATTTATTGTTTATTTATCTACTGTGAGTAACTTGTAAAATGTTACTGTTTCTGTCTTTACTTGAGCTCGATTTTTATCTTTCTCAATTAGTGTTAAAACTATAAATAAACAAAGGAATAGATCTGTATATTTCGTAATGTTGAAATCAAGAAAAGCAATTCTTAAATATACATATAATTATAAATCTTTCTCTATTTCTATAGTTAACCAAAATGTTAATATTATTATATTGATATATAATGACCATAACTAATTGATATATCCCTATAAGCACACAATATTCTTAGGATATTGTATAAATATTATTAACTGTTAATAATATTTATACAATATTTTAGGAATATTGTGTCTTATAGGGATCACTTACGTGATGATGAAGATGATGCTTCATCATTATTTGCCTTGTTATTTAATCTGACAATCTTTGGTGGTGGTGGAAGTTTATGCTTCTCAGATAAAACCTCGTCCTCATCATCACTGCTGCTGTATATTAATTTTTTCGGTTTATGGATTGTTCTCTTTAATGGCAAAACCTCCTCAACTTCACTTTGACAATCAGACGTTATCTGTGCTTGTTTGATTTGCCTTTGTGCTTTGCTATAATCATCTACAATACAATTATATATACATAAAGATAAATATTTATAGAAAATTTTGTAATTTACACTTTACCAGTTTCAAAAAAACAGCGTTTAATTTTAAAAATTTTCCAAGAACCATCTTCCTCTGGGACTACGCCTTTTTTAATAGCCTTATTATATTGAGATTGAAATTTATAAGACGGCCAAAACACCTCTTGTTTACGTGGTGTTAACCACTGTTTGCTTACAAGTGCAAGGCCGCCACCACTATCATCTGTAAATTCAATTCCAATGAATGACATTTTCTAGACAGTAAAAATGTCATTAAACCTACAAATTTTAATATAAATCAATCAATATAAAAAATTTGATATTTAAAAAATATTTTTTTAATAATAATAAATGATATATTCTTAAAAATATTAATTACTTTGAATTTATTTTGGATTATTGAAATTATTGAAATTATTGAAGACATAAATTTGAGAACAAGTATATACGTTAAAAATTAAAATAAATGTAGCTATTTTGCATTTGCAGAGTTACATATTCCAAAACGTCCTCTTCGAGGAAAATTCTACTGAAAATCTATAATACACATAACGTGCACTAATTTTTTAAGTAAAATTTTCTTGGAAGAGGATATGTTTTGGAACGTAACCCAGATAATAAACAGAAATTATGTGAATTAAGTATCTTATAAAATAACACTATTACAAATATTTCTAATTATGAAATACTAAATGTGCATCGCATTATAGATAATAGTAGTAAAATTTTCCTTGAAAAGGATGTTTTGGAACATAACCCAAATATAGCAAACAGAGAGGTTATGTGAATAAAGCATACTTTATATACAAACACACTATTACAAATATTTCTAATTATTAAATATTTCAACATTTGTGCTCAAGTACGAGAGAAAAATATGTCAATATAAAGATAATAAACTTGTATTAGATACTTACCAACAAACAAACTGTAAATTGTATTACGCAAAGCACAGAATAAAAACGTTCTCGAAAAACAATAGCCGGTTGCCGGTTGCCGCCAATGAGTAGCATCAAGCGGGAGGAATATGCACGAAGTACTTGACATAAAGAAAAGGCGCGTACATGAGCGCTGCCTAATATTCATGCATTAAATTATTGTGTGCGTATTGTCACATATCTATTTTTTTAACGCCTAGAAAACATCTTAAAATGATAAGATGTTTTTCAGATATCTTTATTTGTAATGTCTTTCAAATATTTTATAGAAATTTCTATTGAAGTAGCAAACTGACGTCATTAAATGTCTACTTGACGTCATCTTACCGTTTAATAACGTCATTCGACGTCAAAATGACAGATTTGCTACGTAGGAAAAATTTATACGCGCAATTATTAATGACATTTAATAAAAATTATAATAATTAATATATTTTAATATTTAGTAGATTTTTATATTTTTCATTGACGAATTATAAAAGAATAAAGTTAATTTATATAAAAAAAAATTATTTAAATAAAAATGACTTGTTTTAAACGTATTATAAACGTCTTAAAATTTACGTTATTATTACGTTAGAATATTTACGTATCTTAAACGTCAGTTATTGAGTATATGACGTCGAGGACCGCTAATCACTACTTATCGACGTGAAAATCACGTGACGTTGCTGCCTGGGTAATGCCTATGTTCCAAAATTCACTGCCAGCGCTGAAAATATATAATATACGTAACGTGAACTATAGATTTTCAGCGCTGGCAGTGAATTTTGGAACACGCCTAATGACGTTAGTAATACGTCGTTGATTGGAGTATCCATCTGATGTTAATAAATGGTAAATGATGTGACGTTGCAAATACGTCGTAGGTTGGATAAATACAGGACGTCATGAATTAGTTGCTATAATGATGTTCGCGAGCGAGTCCGACAGTGAGCCGCGGAAAAGTGATAATAGTTCAGTGAAAAAGCCAGTTAAAAATAGCAGAACTTTATTACAGTCAGAACTTTAAAGGCAACAATTGTTGAGTGCAGCGGCGACGCGTGACAGCGAAGGCGCGAGCAGTGTAGCGGGATAGTGCGATATTCGTGCGAGATATCACGAGCGGTGTAACGTCAAGAAAAACCAGTGTTCAAGAAAACTAGCGGTCGTCGTGCGAAGATGTCAGCGATATAGACGGAGAGAAAAGCGGTGGTCCGAAAAGAGTAAGCGGTCGTTATAAGCGGTTTGGCAAAGCGGTGTAACTAAGCGGTGTGAGTGTAAAGTAATGACTTCGAAAAGCGCAAGACTTCGGCGTGCCCTCTCGCTGGGCTCATTATATACCGGGCGGTTTTTGGGCCGTTGCGACGTGGCCCAATTAACTTTAAAATTTGGCGGTGACCTCATGGCGCCGCGCATAATTGGCCGCCGATGAGGTCAGGAAATAGCGTTGTGGCGTTTGCCATGCGCACGACCTTTTTCGATCAGCTGATTGGCCATCAGCTGATCGTGACGTATGGGCGCGCATGCCCGACCGTTGCGTGGATTTTGACGGCGGTTGACAATGTTGTTGTCAATTGTATATGCTGAGCGTTTTTTATGGCGCGAAAAAGGCGAGAGATGACTCGAACGGTCGAGTTTGTTGTAAAATAGATTTTTCGAGAAGTTTCTCGACGCCGGTTAAGTTCGAATTTAAAAAATGCGATTGTGAATCTCGAACAAATAACGTTAGTAGTACGTCATCGATTGGGGTATCCATCTGACGTTAATAATTGGTAAATGATATGACGTTGCAAATACGTCGTAGGTTGGATAAATACAGGACGTCATTAATTCGTTGCTGTAATGACGTTACTAGTATGTCGTCGATTGGAGTATCTGTTTCACGTTAATAATTGGAAAAAATATGACGTCGCAAGTACGTCGTAGATTGGATAAACACAGGACGTCATTAATTGGTTGCTGTAATGACGTTACTAGTACATCGTCGATTGGAATATCTGTTTCACGTTAATAATTGGAAAAAATATGACGTCGCAAGTACGTCGTAGATTGGATAAACACAGGACGTCATTAATTGGTTAAAAAAATGACGTCATTATCACGTCTTACATAGGTAATATGACGTCAATTATCTAAAATGACTAACTAATGACGTCATATAGATGTCATCTTGCTACCTGGGAAGGCTTGAAATAATTTCTTAATTTTACATAAATCGTAAAATATCTTGTGAAATATTTATTTTTCGATTATCTTACCTTAATAATTTTATGTACAAAAGGTAATTATGCAGTATAGGGGAGCCACCTTCGATTTCAATGATTTTTACATATGTCATCAAGGTCATCGCCCTGATTAATGTTCTGAAGGTTTTAGTCGGCGGTCGCTGTTTTTTAAAAAGTTATTAACGAAAAAAGTTTAATTTAAAAAATTGTAAATTTTAATTGTTGGACGCTTCTTGTATGGATGTATATATACATACACACACACATATATATATATATATATATATATATATATATATACATATGTACAATATGTGTAGATATGTCTCTATATATCTATATGTGATTTTATATTTAATACAGAGTATTTACGTTTTTAAAATAGAGAATTTGCACGCACGTAGCGAGATTTATCCTCACGACCTACAACTCACGAAACGCGAAGTAAACTAAGTTTGTTTACGCTTTTTATACTGAAATGACGTATCGAAATAATACGATTTAGTTCTACCTCTCCAGTACAAGACAGATTGTTGTAGAGTTAACATACATAGTTAATGTGCAGTATAAAATAGAAAATGAAATTCTACGAATTTCTCAGTTTAACAACGAAACATGATCAGTTACTAAGCTATTTGTGTGCAAAAAATGTAATTCGTGAAAAAATCAAATGCCCACGTTGTGAAAATATAACGGAATTAAAGGATCAACAATCATTTCTTATCCATTGTAAATATCATTATTATAAACAAACACAAAAACATAAACGTAAACGAATAACATGTAGAGGAAAAGAATTTTATTAATAGTACTCCCTGCTAAAAACTAAACTTTCTCACCCGTACTTTGTGTCAATTATTATATATTTAAAATTTGTACTTTGCTTGTTTAATAATAAATAATCATTCATTTCATTTTTTAAACTTTTTCATTAATAACTTTTTAACCAACAAAATCCTTCTAGAATTACTATATTACATATTTTGCATAAATTGTAGCACAGTTTCTGCTATATTAATATATATATATATCAATTATAAAATATCGTACATATATGTGAACGAACGAATTATCGCTTTCGGACACCTTGCACATTTAGAATAGAAGATTGTTTTGTTATGGTTTCTTTGATCAAATACATCAAGTATATTAGCGATCAAATACTCAGTTCATCATATAACTATATAGCAGACGGTCGAATAATTTTAACATTTTCTGAAGAAAATGAGTTATCCAATGGAACAAATGAATAATAATCCGTGGCTTGCGGTAGTATTATATTTTTTACAGTGCTTTCATGGAAATATAATACTTTTATTTTTATGAACAAAATGCGCCGCGCAGCAGTATGTTGCCCTTACACCCCACACTCCCCCGTGACTATTGGAATAATATGATTTAATAATTTTTCGTTAATAACTTTTTAAAAAATAGTGACCGCCGACTAAAACCTTCAGAACATTACTCAGGGTGATGACCTTGATAACATATATAAAAATCATTGAAATCGGAGGTGGCTCCCCTATACTGCATAATTACCTAATTATATATGTTATATAATACTACAATTTTCGTATTATATGTCATCTTGTTATAAAAAATAAATTTTTTTATTGCGCATTTTATCGCAAGTTGGAAAATAATTTTAATGACTTTTGCGATTAAAATGATACCAAATACAATATGAATCGGAGAATTTTTAATTACATGAATATTTTTATTATTTATGTAATTAAAAATAATCCGATTTATGTCGTGTTTGATGTCATTTTAATCGTAAAAATCTCATTACTCCATTACAATTATTTTCGGATCAATAAAATGCGAAATGTAAAAATTGTATTTTCTGCGGAAAGATGAAATATAATACGAAAGACTGGAGATAAAGGAAGGCTCGCGAGCGAGACTTCGGAACTCTTTCATGTTGTTCATCTCGCTTACTCCTTACTTGGTCTCTCCCTCACTTTCGACAACTCACCAGTCTCGCGAAGATCTTATCTTATCTATAATATAAACATTTTAGAAAATAAAAATTGAAACTTTTATTTCGCATTTTATCGGTTTGAAAATAATTTTAATGAATTAATGAGAATTTTCTGATTACAATGACATCAAACACGACATAAATCGGATGATTTTTAATTAATCAATAATCAAAAAATTAATTATTTATGTAATTAAAAATAATCCGATATATGTCGTGTTTGGTGTCATTTTAATCATAAATATCTCATAACAATTACTTTCAAAAAATGTGCAATAAAAAAATATAATTTTTTATAGTAAGATGACATATAATACGAAAATTGTAGTATTTTCGACAATCTTACATCTTACCACAAATGTTTATTTATCTACAAATAAATTAATTAGTTTTTAGAGAAATAAATATTTGTAAAATTACATAAAAAATATAATTTAAAAAAACGAAAAACATTGGAGAGACGGAAACCGAATCCTACTGGATAGTAGACCTACTGTACATACGGATTGCAATCATATCTACCCATTAGAGAATTGATAATTACAACTCTAACGGCAAGATATAAATGCACCCATATGTATATATGGGTAATTAGCACGATTTATTATATATTTTTTCATTTTAGATTTTCACTATGCTCAACGCAAAATGCAAGTACATAAGCAGAATTGCACATATATTTCATTTGTCTATGATTAACTGCGCCCAGCGCAGAATGCATTATTTTGACGGTAATCACTGCGCGTAGCGCAGAATGCATTATTTTGACAGTAATCACTGCGCCCAGCGCAGAATGCATTATTTTGACAGTAATCACTGCGCCTAGCGCAAAATGCATTATTTTAATGGTAATTACTGCGCCCAGCGCAGAATGCATTGTCATATATTTATTCCTTTTTCTAATGCAATGCTTATCTGTGTATCTGTCTTTTTTTCAATTTTTCCACGTAAATCTATTTATTCATCTTTTCTTTTTCCATAATTTTTTGTCTTTTTGCTTCAATTATATAATCTGGGTCACGAATTGCCATATTTCTTTCTAGTCTTGGATCAAGTAATTCTGGTAAAACACAGTCTTCATAAAATTGCGCCAGTTTATTAACCATATTTTCTGACCAGAAAATATCATCACGTTTAATTTGTTCCCATTTTTAATCCAAATGGCGTCCATAATGCGAAGATGCAGTATTCTCGTTGTGTAATATGTAATTGTCCTTGTATTTGATAATAGTAAACGTGACTGCGTTTCATTTCTTTATCTGTTGCATTCTTGTATAACGATTGCAGATTCGACATATTTGCTGCAATCGCATCTTCTGGTGTTAAAAATCGTGCTGCAAAAGGACATTTTATTTCTACAATTCCATTATCTACTATTAATCCATCTGGCGAAGCGCCTAAAAATGGTATTTCTTTATCTATAAATAATCCGCAACGTTTAATGTTAATATTCAGTGCACTTTCGATACTTTTGCGTGCAATATCTTCGTATTTTGTTCCGTGTTCCACTGATTCCACATTTAATTGTTGTGGATATATTATTGATTTAACTCTTGATACGCAAGAAGTACTTTTTCTCATTTTACATATATGTCCAAAGTGAGAAGCGGTTATTATTTTTGTGCGATAATATCGCCAAATGCCGCTTGCTGCTTGTTCTTTAGTTTCTTCTTCTATTGCTACTCGCTTTAATTGCCAATCTCGTAGCATATGCATGTGTTGCGCTTTTCTTAATTCAATTTCGGCTGATGTAGCATCAGGTTTATCAGCCTGCGGCCCATAATCTTTGTCACTTATTGCACGTTTTATGTAACGTTGCGGTGTTGATCGTTTTCTCATATAATGTGTACTTGTTTTTTTCTTTTCTTCTAAATGCACTGCTATTTCCCCTGGTTTTGTTCCCAGAACATTACTTAATCGACTTATAGGCTTGCCAGTGTTAAATGTGACTGCTGCAGCATTACAACGCGTTTCATACGATCCTCTTAGACCATAATTAATTCTTTTTCCACCAGTACATTTTGCTATTACAGAGTTAAAAGTTTCTACTCTATTACTGTCTTTATTTTGTAATAAACTTTTGGCATTCCAACTTATATATTTTAATCCATTTTGAAGCTTTTCATATAGTCCACATCTTTTTAATTCTGGAATATAATTTTCTTCTTTTTCTTTTTGCGATCCATCGCAGAAATATCCTATTCTTTACATCCATTATGTTCGCCAAAAACGTGATTTATTATATTATCCACGTCTATTTTGAGAGCTTTAATTTTTTCTTGCATTGTACTTTCCTCCTCCAAACGATATTCTACAGCTTTCGTTACAGCTGTTCTAATTCGAAGTATCCGATTATCAATAACATTTCTTAATTTGCCAAAACGTCCTTTTGTTTTTGCTATTTCCTTTATTTTTGATGCCAAGTTGCGCAATAAATGATTTCGACATTCTATTTTTTCTATAAAAACATTTGGATATGGATTTGCTTGTATTATTTTTTTATATACACTGCTATCTCCGTCTGCTATAAATGTGGAATAAATTAGTCCGCGCTTTTCTATACTTCTCTTAAATCCTTCTACAATCGCTTCTGCTTCCATACTTGTTGAACTACAATCTCTACCCCAATTTTTATAACATTTATGATTTGTAGGTTCTTTTTTAAACTTCTCTGCTGTAACACAAACTGCACAATATTTATTTTTTACAGACATGTGCAGTACTTTGCCTGTTCGTGCACCAATTATTGTGCCTACATCTGATAAAGAATCATACCGTCCTGTTCTGTATGATCTTTTCATCCAGCTTCCGTCACCTTTTACTGCTATATGTGGTATTCCATTTATTATTTCATTGCGTTGTAATGCCAAATCACGTTCTTCATTCGCAGCAGCATTCATGCTTCCGCAATTTTTGCAAATGCTTCAGCAACAGTTTCATGGGCCTTTTCGTAAGTTTTCTTTGTCATGCACTTAATATTCATAGCAGCGCAACTTTCTTGTAACTGTGTATATCCTGTACCAGTTAGTATTGTGCCAGCCACTGCCCCTATATTTACATGTAGACTTTTGTCAGGGGGCGGCTCACTCCAGACGAAGCTTTCAAAATGGCACATTCGGCATTTGAAAAAGAATTTATTTTTTAGTCCATACGCTCTGGCACCAATAAATATTAAGTCACAAAAACTACATTCTATTCCGTGACTATGGTTATCAAATTTTTCATGTAATTGTTCAAAAAGATAGACAAAATCTACGATACATTTTCCTGGCATAGTATTACTTTCTAGGCGGTATGCATCTATATTGTTATCTGTTATTAAAGTGTCACTTTCTTCAGTCTCACTGTCCTCTAATATTTTTCCCAATTCATTATCACTTAATGTATGTGTCGTTATTTCCTTGTCTGTATCTATTTCGAGACCCATTGCAGCTAATTTGCCATGCATAATTCTATCTTGGTGAAAAGTTAGTTCATTACTATCTAATGTGTCATTGTGCTCTTGTGTCAATTTTTCCTCATCTATATTTATTTCGATATCCATTGCAACTAAATTATCATGCATAATTACATCATTCTGAAAAGTATGCTTATTTTGCTCTACTTGCATTATTTCTTTATTTAATACATTAATTTCTTTATTCAATATATCTATTTTTTTCAATTTTTCTTTTCTCCTATAAATTAATTAAATGAGTTGATGAGAATAATGCGCGAATATTCCAGATTAATAAAACGTTTGCATATTGTTTTTTATAGTAATTAAATTGCAATAAACTATGCACTTTAGAAAGAAATGTTTCACACAAAAGTTGTATGGTTTAAAGGGGGCTATCAGATAGTGGCAATGATTTGGGAGAGTCATTTGAAAGTCACGTGCAGATCACCGTCAATTTCTTAAATGGAGCTCCCTATTTTTTATTAAATATTCTGGTAGCTCATGTCGAGATCTTTCCAAAACACTATAATTTAGTTAGTTTTTATTAAGTACTTTCCGAATTATGAGGCTTGAAATCATTTCTTAATTTTACATATACCGTTAAATATCTTGCAAAATATTCATTTTTCGAAAATCTTACCTTTATGTACAAAATAATGGGAGGAATCAATTGGTGTAAAGAAAAAACATAGTTGTTTTTAAGAAAAAAATATGTAATTTGCAATTAACAATTACATATTTTTTTTAAAACAACTATGTGTTTTCTTTACACCAATTGATTCCTGTCATTATTTTGTACGTAAAAGTATTAAATACTTTATTATAGTGTTTTGAAAAGCTCTCGACATAAGCTATAAGAATATGTAATAAAAATAATAGGTGGTTCCGTTTAAGAAATTAAAGGTGTCCTTGACCTGACCTTAACGATGTCATCCAAGGTCAAACCAATGACACCATCTTATGTTTCCCTCAAAACCATCCAATTTTTGTCGAAAACGTTTTTCTCTAAAATGCTTAGATTTTGAAAGAAAAGGGGTGTACGGGTGGTGTAGGACACCCTGTATATATGTATATATATATATATATACAGGGTGTCCTACACCACCCGTACGCCCCTTTTCTTTGTACCCTACACCACCCGTACACCCCTTTCCCCTGTATATATATATATATATATATATATATATATATATACAGGGTGGGGAAAAAGTATGGAAGCAAACAATTATTTCCGAAACTATTCATTTTTCGACAAAATGTCTTAGACATAATTTTTATGGTATGAAAAGATGTATTATGTGGCATAGACGGCATGACCTTGAAATGACCCTTATGAGCTGCATACAAATAACGTAAAAAATTTCAAATGGAACTCGTCAGTTTTTGTTACAGATTCTTGTAGCTGATGTCGAAACGTTTACAAAACACTGCATATGAGCCCCATTCCCTTAAAAACACTCCCAGTTACGAAACAATCTTCGTTACGAATCTTGCCTTAACTAGTTGGATGAATCGCACTTATCTTGTCTTAACTGGTTGGATGAATCGCACTTATCTTGCCTTAACTGGTTGGATGAATCGCACTTATCTTGCCTTAACTGGTTGGATGAATCGCACTTATCTTGTCTTAACTGGTTGGATGAATCGCATTTATCTTGCCTTAACTGGTTGGATGAATCGCACTTATCTTACCTTAACTGGTTGGATGAATCGCACTTATCTTACCTTAACTGGTTGGATGAATCACGCAATCTCTTTCCTTGAGTACGGTTCGATGTACGCCTTAACTGATTCTACGAACTTCGCGTGTCTTTCGTATCGGCAGAAATGATCGAAGCGAGTTATTCTCCATTTGTTGTAGTAATCGCTACTGTTGTACTGATCTCTCATAATGACGTTCAGTCGCGTTACACACATTCATGTAATCACACGTACGCTGTCTATTTTCAATTTCGTCGATACGAATTATCACAATTGTTTCGTAACTGGGAGTGTTTTTAAGGGAATGGGGCTCATATACAGTGTTTTGTAAACGTTTCGACATCAGCTACAAGAATCTGTAACAAAAACTGACGAGTTCCTTTTGAAATTTTTTACGTTATTTGTATGCAGCTCGTGAGGGTCATTTCAAGGTCATGCCGTCTATGCCACATAATACATCTTTTCATACCATAAAAATTATGTCTAAGACATTTTGTCGAAAAATGAATAGTTTCGGAAATAATTGTTTGCTTCCATACTTTTTCCCCACCCTGTATATGTATATATATATATATATATATATATATATATATATATATACAGGGTCTACCAAAAGTGTGGAAACCCCTAAATATCTCGGAAAATATACGTTTTACAGAAAAGTGTTTCCAACAAAAGTTGTAGGGTTTAAGAAGATCTATATACTGATTCTATCAGTTTGACCTTGGATGGCGTCGTCAAGGTCAGGTCAAGGTCACATTGACTTTTTTAAATGACACCCCCTACATTTGATTGCATATTCTTATAGCTTAATTCAAGAGCTTTCCAAAACACTATAATAATGTTCATTTTTATTAAGTACTTTTTGAGTTATGAGGGTTGAAATAATTTCTTAATTTTACATAAACCATAAAATATCTAGTAAACCATTCATTTTTCGATTATCTTACCTTCATACTTTTATGTACAAAATAATGAAAGGAATCAATTGGTGTAAAGAAAACATACAGTTGTTTTTAAGAAAAAATATGGAATTGTTAATTGCAAATTACATATTTTTTCTTAGAAACAACTATGTGTTTTCTTTACACCAATTGATTCCTCTCATTAATTTGTACATAAAAGTATGAAGGTAAGATAATCGAAAAATGAATGGTTTACTAGATATTTTATGGTTTATGTAAAATTAAGAAATTATTTCAACCCTCATAACTCGCAAAGTACTTAATAAAAATGAACATTATTATAGTGTTTTGGAAAGCTCTTGAATTAAGCTATAAGAATATGCAATCAAATGTAGGGGGTGTCATTTAAAAAAGTCAATGTGACCTTGACCTGACCTTGACGACGCCATCCAAGGTCAAACTGATAGAATCAGTATATAGATCTTCTTAAACCCTACAACTTTTGTTGGAAACACTTTTCTGTAAAACGTATATTTTCCGAGATATTTAGGGGTTTCCACACTTTTGGTAGACCCTGTATATATATAAATTTAATTAGTTTTTTTTATAGTATAATACTTTATTAGAGGAGTACTGTAGTATAGCAAAAAGATGAAATGCTCAACCGTTTTTGAGAACATTTATTTAATAAATACAGCATTCCTTATGTATCAGTAACTCTGCACCATTCACCATTAAGGCAGTGTAGCGCGAGCACTTGAATACGAAAATATCACGCTACGAACTAGGGTTCGATTCCTATTTCCGATTTTTTTTCAAATTTTTTTAACATATTGGGTTGGGGAAAAAGTTTCTTCGTATTTTATTGCAAAAATGAAACAAATTTTATTCATATTTAAAATGAAGCTTATGAAATTAAATATGTGCCGTTTTGTTCGACCACCTTTTGCCATCTTTGAGGTAAAACCATAATCCCGTCACTGTAGAACTTGTGTGATTTCTGGGCGAAAAACTGTGACAAGTGATTTTCACAGGCCTCTCTTGAAGCCAACTTCGTACCATTAAGAGAGTTCTGTAGAGATCGAAATAAATGGTAGTCTGATGGTGCAAGGTCAGGACTATAAGGTGGGTGCATCAAAACTTCCCAGCCAAGTTCTCTTAATTTTTGACGAGTCGCTATAGATACATGAGGTCTCGCGTTGTCGTGATGAAAGACGACGCCTTTCCTATTGATCAATTCTGGTCGCGTTTTCTCAATTGCCTGGCGTAATCTTTCCAGTTGTTGACAGTAAAGGTTAGAATCAATTGTTTGACCGGACGGCAGCAGCTCGTAGTGAACGATTCCTTTGTAATTCCACCACACACTCAGCATCACTTTTCTTGGCGTCAATTTTGGCTTTGCCACAGTTTGCGGAACTTCATTTCGCTTTGTCCACGATCTTTTTCGTACATTATTGTCATACGTGATCCATTTTTCATCGCCTATTATGAGCCGTTTCAAAAATGGTTCGATGTCGTTTCGTTTTAACAATGATTCGCAGATAGAAAATCGATCCATTAAATTTTTGACTGTTAAATCATGTGGCACCCAAACATCGAGCTTTTTTTTGTATCCAGCTTTCTGCAAATGGTTTAAAACTGTTTTGTGGTCGATGTTCAGTTGCTTACCGATTTCGTGACTGCTAATATGCCGGTCTTGTTCAATTATTTCCATAATTTCATCGACTTCTTCAGTGATCGGTCGACCAGAGCGAGGTGTATCTTTGACGTTAAAATTTCCAGATTGAAAACGCTTGAACCAGATTTGTGCAACACGTATTGATACAGCATCATGTCCATAAACATCACAAATTTTTTTAGCTGCCTGAGTTGCATTCTTCCCTTTTTTAAAATAAAATTTTAAAATGTATCGAATTTCTTCTTTCTCTTCACTCATTTTCAAGATGCAATAACTTTTAACTGAATAGATAAATATCACTACTTTTTTGCTACTTTTTCTTTATGATATGTCACCTTTCAAACGCACACAAAATATTGACAGATCCGATTAATATTATCAAGGTTATGCGATTCTAATTCCATCTGCCGGAAAATACGAAGAAACTTTTTCCCCAACCCAATATAATTGAGCCCCAAATTGTGTTTATTGATTTAAAAACGAATTAATGTTGAATTATATAAAATTATTTTGACTAACATAATTCTTTTAAGAAAAAAACACAGGAAAAAAATTAATAATACCAAAAAATCAACAAAAAATAATATAAACAAATAAAAAAAAATAAAATAATATGAAATAATTTTGTTTTGAAGCAATAAAATATATATGTAATTTTGTTTAAAATAAATAAAATTAATAAATTGTAATTTTGTTTAAATTAAATAAATAAAACATTATAAATAAGAAAAATTGTTTTACTCTTTTAAAAACCGCATATTTGTTACTTCAATTTATTTATTTTTAATAAATAATCATTAATTTTGTTTTTCATAAATAACCATAATTTGTGACTCAGTTACATGCAACATAAGACATAAAAACAAACATTTAAAAAATTTGAAAAAAAATTGAACAGATTGAAATCGAACCCTAGTTTGCAGCGTGATACTTTCGGACTTAAGTGCACGTGCAATGCCGTCTTCATACTAAATAGTGCAGAGTCAACGGCAGATAAAGAGTGCTATATTCAATAAAAAAATTTTTTACACAATGTCTGATAATGAGCTTTGCCCTCTATTGCTTCACTCGGGTACGTTTCTAATAAGGTACTGATAGTACCCGCCCTAGTTACGGTACTGACAGTACTACATTATAAAAAAAGTTCATCCGTGATAAAATCCGTGATACCAAGATTAATTACCATGATTGATGTACACTGGCTTTCATTACTTTGGCTATATAACGAACAGTGTGCACGGTAATTTTTCTATTTTCTTTTCTACTAATAAAATAATGTTACCTTTTATTTATTGACGATTTTCGTCTGCTTAGCCGCTTGCATGATAATCGGTACTTTTTTGTATTGCGCCTTCTCCCATAAATTCATTCATTATCTTCGTCGCACATTTTTTCACTAATTTCACGCGTTTTCATAATATCACTTTATGAAAGTAATGAAAACTTGAGCTGTCTATTAGATCGCTCGATTGTTAAAGTACTTAGCACACTAAGATGTAATAAGATATCGCGCGCGACGAAAACAAAAAACTAGCGAAAAAGGCGGCGAGAAGCGGCGAGTATTGTTAATGTAAACCAGTCCATGCTTTACTGTGGTGCAAGCAATAAAAAATGTGTAATTTGCAATGCACTTTTTGTTATAAACAATCATACGTTTTCTTTGCACCAATAGTTTTGTCTCATTATCTTGTGCATAAAAGTATTAGGGTAAGACTACCGAAAACTAAATATTTTACGAGATATTTTGCATTTTATATCGAAGTACTGCAAACTTTGAAGCTTTATAACTCAAAAAGTACTTAATGAAAAAACATTTGTCTGTAGTGTTTTGGAAAGCTCTCGAGATAAGCTACAAGAATATGTAATGAAAAATAGTGGGTTCAATTTAAGAAATTGAAGGTGACTTTTATGTGACTTTCCAAAGTCAAACCAATGCTACCATCTTATGTCCCCCTTCACACCCTACAATTTTTGTTTGAAACATTTCTTTCTGAAGAGTGCTGTTTTCGAGATACTCGAGTGTATTGATTAAAATGACTCACCCTGTATAAATAGATCCAGCCGAAAAGAAAAATGATGAGAAAAGAAACCGAGAGGATGAAAGATGACAAAAGGATGAAGAAAGATGAGGAAGATAGAAGAAGGAATGAAGTTGAGAGAAGGAAAGAGGAAGAGAGAAGAGAGAGAAAGAAGAAGGAAGAGAAGGAACAAGAATTAAGAAAAAAAAGGTTTGTGTGTTATTATATAATATATATATATATATATATTATATATATATATATATATATATATACAGGGTCTACCAAAAGTGTGGAAACCCCTAAATATCTCGGAAAATATACGTTTTACAGAAAAGTGTTTCCAACAAAAGTTGTAGGGTTTAAGAAGATCTATATACTGATTCTATCAGTTTGACCTTGGATGGCGTCGTCAAGGTCAGGTCAAGGTCACATTGACTTTTTTAAATGACACCCCCTACATTTGATTGCATATTCTTATAGCTTAATTCAAGAGCTTTCCAAAACACTATAATAATGTTCATTTTTATTAAGTACTTTGCGAGTTATGAGGGTTGAAATAATTTCTTAATTTTACATAAACCATAAAATATCTAGTAAACCATTCATTTTTCGATTATCTTACCTTCATACTTTTATGTACAAAATAATGAAAGGAATCAATTGGTGTAAAGAAAACATACAGTTGTTTTTAAGAAAAAATATGGAATTGTTAATTGCAAATTACATATTTTTTCTTAGAAACAACTATGTGTTTTCTTTACACCAATTGATTCCTCTCATTAATTTGTACATAAAAGTATGAAGGTAAGATAATCGAAAAATGAATGGTTTACTAGATATTTTATGGTTTATGTAAAATTAAGAAATTATTTCAACCCTCATAACTCGCAAAGTACTTAATAAAAATGAACATTATTATAGTGTTTTGGAAAGCTCTTGAATTAAGCTATAAGAATATGCAATCAAATGTAGGGGGTGTCATTTAAAAAAGTCAATGTGACCTTGACCTGACCTTGACGACGCCATCCAAGGTCAAACTGATAGAATCAGTATATAGATCTTCTTAAACCCTACAACTTTTGTTGGAAACACTTTTCTGTAAAACGTATATTTTCCGAGATATTTAGGGGTTTCCACACTTTTGGTAGACCCTATATATATATATATATATATATATATACACGGTGGGCCATTTTAATCGATGCACTCGAATATCTCGAAAACAGCACTCTTCAGAAAGAAATGTTTCAAACAAAAATTGTAGGGTGTGAAGGGGGACATAAGATGGTAGCATTGGTTTGACCTTGGAAAGTCATTTAAAGGTCACATAAAAGTCACCTTCAATTTCTTAAATTGAACCCACTATTTTTCATTACATTTTCTTGTAGCTTATCTCGAGAGCTTTCCAAAACACTATAATTAAGTACCTTTTTATTAAGTACTTTTTGAGTTATAAGGCTTGAAATAATTTCTTAATTTTACATAAACCATAAAATATCTAGTAAACCATTCATTTTTCGATTATCTTACCTTCATACTTTTATGTACAAAATAATGAGAGGAATCAATTGGTGTAAAGAAAATACATAGTTATTTCTAAGAAAAAATATGTAATTTGCAATTAACAATTCCATATTTTTTCTTAAAAACAACTGTATGTTTTCTTTACACCAATTGATTCCTCTCATTATTTTGTACATAAAAGTATGAAGGTAAGATAATCGAAAAATGAATGGTTTACTAGATATTTTATGGTTTATGTAAAATTAAGAAATTATTTTAAGCCTTATAACTCAAAAAGGTACTTAATAAAAGTTACTTAATAAAAAGGTACTTAATTATAGTATTTTGGAAAGCTCTCGAGATAAGCTACAAGAATATGCAATGAAAAATAGGGGGTTCCATTTAAGATTTCAAACTTGCCCCCCCTCACCGCCCAGGGGGAGGGTCGGAGGGGCTGATTTTAACGTCATTGTACGTCCCCCTCGAAATGACGAAATTTTGATTCTAATCATTTTTTCGTAGTGTGCTTATTTTTCGAGTTATTTGGCTGCCTAAGTTAAAATGGGTCACCCTGTATATATATATATATATATATATATATATATATATATATATATACACACACACTCGTTCATTCGTTCGCATAAGACACACGTTATATAATATAAAGATATAATATATTCTTTTGTATTATCCTAATTTGTGAGCATGCTACTTGGGTAGTGTATCCTTTATTTTAAAAACCAATTCTAACATGGGCCCAACTCAGCTCGTAATAAAGAAGTGAAATACGCATTAATTTTTGTTGGTTAGAATATCGATAAAGAATGTCCGTTGGATTTCAAGGCAAAAGATCAGAGCTTGAAGGAGCTGCAAACTGGAACAGACAACTGGAACTGGACAAGATGGAAAAGAGAGGTAACTTTATTACCTCGACATAACGAGGTTCTTGATATTGTGACGGGTCAAGCGACAATATCTGTAGAACCAGCGGATGCGACAGTAAGAGAACAGTACCTAATAAGATTAAAAGCGCATCAAAAGAAGAATGATCTGGCGCAGCTTATTATAGTTAATAGTTTAAATGATGAGCATGTTGACATGACTTCAATGTGTGATACTGCCGAAGAAATATAGGATAAGTTGATATCTATCTATGAACAAAGTTCTGGACAGCGAATTGATAGACTAATGGAATTGTTTTTCTCCAGCAAGAAGATAATTGAGGAAACAATTGCCACTCACGTCGATCGTCTTCAGCGAAATTTTAGAGAGCTAAATGACGAATTGAAGAAGCTAGGAAATATTGAACTGCCTGAGATTCTATTAACTAGTCGCATTCACAGACTTCTATATTATAACTAGACCGCTAACTCCGGCAAAATACATAGCACCGAAAAGTATGTACAAAACTTATGCGCATGCGTCATCATTGGTGATATGACAGTCACGCTGATTGGTTGAATTTAAAGCAATATATAAGTAGTAAGACTATGTCAGTTCTAACCCAGGTCCTCTCAGAGCGGGTGAAGCGCGAGGAGAACTGCGTTGCGGGGGGAGTGACGTCACGCGCGGTGAAGGAGGATCCGCGGAAAGAAGACGGTGGCGTGAGAAGGATAGCGCTAGGGAAAAGGCGTGTGGAAAAAGGATAGCGCAAAGTGTGTGTGAAGAGGACAGTGCTACAAGGATGTCATCAACGTGGGACAAGGACGACGCATAGGTGGGAGAAGGACGACGCAAAGGTAAGTGAGCAACGAGTATATCAAAAGAGAGAGAGAACGATAGCGCAAACACAACGCGTGCGAGAAAGACAACGATAATATTGCGAGACTTACAATTAGCGCGTGCGAGAGAGAGAACAATACCGCGAGACTTACAACTAGCGCGTGCGAGAGAGAGAGAACAATACCGCGAGACTTACAATTAGCGCAGCGATGCGAACGCAAGGAGAGGCATGCAAATAAGTAGATTTTTTTTTAATTAAAATATAAATACAATTTATTAAATGTGTGTTTTATACATTTGTGTGTGTGTGTGTGTGAATATAATAATAATAGCAATAATAAAAAAATAAAAAATAAAATTTAAAATATAAGATATGTTACGTCCAAACCCTGGAAGGATGAGCTGTATGGAAGAACGTAACTTACTTACTCCGTGACACACTTTATTCTGGCGTGTGTATGGATCGGGTCGAACGAATGTAAAGGGCCTGACACAGGTCAGCGACCGAAGGTCTCTTTAACTCTGCGTTTTTACGCCTGTTCGGTGGTCCCTTTTCGGTAAAGGAATTTAATCCTTGTTACGCGGGATAGGACCTAATGCGATCTCAGGATTTAGGGAAGAGAACGGGTTAAATAATTAAATTCTACATCAAATAAAAAAAATACATATATTATATAAAAAAAAATAAGGAAAGAAAAATACACCTTAGCAGTTGTAGTTATGCAGTGAGTATGTGTGCGTGTGTATATATTCTCGAGTATGTGTTATAATTAGAATTAAAATTTTCTAAATTCGGCGAAACACAGGTCCAAATTAAAATACAATAATAAAATTAAAATAAAAGATTCGCTAAGTCTAAGTTCGAAAATTATTTATCTATTTCAATGATTTCTCCCAAAGTAGTGATAATACAAAGGAAAATAATATAAAGAGGAAGAAAGAAAAAAAAAGGAAAAATAATAATAATGCAAGGAATTGGAAATTAAAAGAAAATGAAAGGGAGTAAAGAAAAAAATATAAATGAAGAGTTAAATATATATAAAGAAGGGGCTTAAATGAAATATAAAGATAGAAAACAATACGAATTCTTGGTAAATAAATCAGAAAAGGTAACTAAAAGGAAATGAAAATTAAGGAATCGTTCGCGAACCGCTTTGCGGAGATCCTCGACGTACGGGGAATTGTTCGTGAACCGCCTTGCGGAGATTCTCGACGAACAGGGAATTGTTCGTGAACCGCCTTGCGGAGATTCTGGACGAACAGGAAATTGTTCGTGAACCGCTTTGCGGAGATTCTCGACGAACAGGGAATTTTTTCGTGAACCGCTTTGCGGAGATTCTCGACGAACAGGTAAATTATTCGCGAACCGCCTTGCGGAGATTCTAGGCGAATTAGAAAGAACTAGGAATAAGACTGGAGGAGAGGTAAGACAAGGATTGATTGATTGATACTAATTAGTAAAAATTTAATGATTATTAATTGTTTAAAATTATTAGTCAGACATAAATTTTAAAATTATTAGTCAGACATAAATTTTAAATTATGGGATAGTAAGATATGGGAAAGGGAGAAAATAAAAATTATTCAAATTTACTCACAACTCGCTATCATAAAAATAAGTGCGTTGATAAAGTTGCAATGGCTGAAGTCGGAGATTTATAACATGAAGAGCTGAGTAATGGAGATGGTCATCAGAAATTTCACATGATGCACAATTAAATGTTAACAAAATCATTTTCACTATGATATAAAACAAATTAATAACTTAATTGCATAATGCAAAAAAAGGATCCCCGAGGCTATATAATTTTAAAATTGAATGGCTGAATCTTGGCTGGAGTTGTCAACTGTACTGCTTATAGTGCTAGTTAGTACTTATTAGTGAACGCTTAGTGAACTAGATAGCAAGTGAACTAGTGAACTAGAGAACTAATGAACTAATGAACTAGAGAGCAAGTGAGCTCTCGCGTCTTGGGCTTGCATTTTTTAAAGTAGTATCTCCTCCTCCTTACTGGATGGTGGGAATCTTTGAAAATCGAATCAAATGATTTCTATTACTCCCTTCTTAGGGCCAAGTTAGATTTTCAGTAAGAGAGGAGTCTTAAGATTCTAATTGATTAAGCCCTTTTGCTCGAGATTTAGCTCCATCCAGTAGAGAGTGGGAGCGAGGAGCTGATTATCTTATCGCTTAATGATTTAATGATTGAGGATGGCCTGTCGAACGAGCGCATGTGCAGTATTAATTTCACAGTGTTTGTTTTATGTTTACCTTTAGTCAATTTCTCGAGGACCACAGGCTCTTTGTTTAAAATCTCTAAAATGAAGTAAGTTATAGCCATAGATACGGGTGGTTCGAATTTCTTATACTTCCGAGTCTCATAATTCAAAAGTTTATTTAAAGTTTCTTTAGCGCTATCTCGACTGGCTATTCTCAATGTTAGGTTTAAATTATATACGCGGATTAGGTTCCGTTTTTCTATGCGCTATCATTATTCGAACAAGGATTGCTTTGTGCTTCAAATCCAAACTGATCCTTGATTTTTCTTTCACGGTATCATTTCGAAGAAAGAAAAGAATCGTGGAGTCCACCGAACGTAACAGATATATAATTAAAATAAAATATAAAATTAAAAAATAATAATATTGGGGGTGCGGAAGTGGGGGGGCGGTGCGCCGGGTCAGGGGGAGGCCGCTTCTGAAACAGAAAACATATACATTTCATTAGATTTTAATAATTATTTTATAATAATTTATTTAATATATAAATAGTACTTACAATGTTATCCATTTATTTAATTTGTGCAAATGGGGCACATATTGCATGGTATTTGATGTAAATTTTTCTTGCACTCTTTGCAATAAGTGCCTATTAATAGGGCACAATAATCCGTTTTATGTTTTCGAACGGAGTATACGTTGTGAAACGATGATGCCAATCTTAAAAAACAATCGGAACAATACATAGTTCCTTCTTCCACATCGTAATAATAATATTTAATGCGACACATTTTTATAGTAACATCCAGATTATTTATTTCCATCACGTTTAAATGTTTATATTTTTTCAGTCTTAATTCTTCATCATTATCACTGGCATAATCCAAATCTACTAAGGGTGGTATTTCCTCCTCCTCCTCCTCCTCCTCCTCGAATTCTTCCTCAGAGCCATCCTCGTCGGATTGATCTAGATCATCAATATCCATTTGATTGCCATCTTCGATAACAACCTCTTCATTGTCCTCGTCGACGATAATAATCTTTTTCTTCATCGTCGATGATGATTACGTCTTCTTCAGCCATAGTAGGAGATCAACGAAACACACACAAGACTAACGAAACTCAAAGAACAACGAAATAATATTCTAATGCCGCAGACTCCTCTTCATTATATTTCTTTTAATATCTTGCGTCTCATTCCAACTAGAGCATCGCGTCTCATCTACCTCAGCATTTCTCTACATCTTTAGCGGAGCGTGTTGAGAAAAATTGTCGATTATTCTTATTCGTATGGAAGGAAAGAAATAAAATCATAGATGGAATAAAAATAATTATTTATTGTACGCATCGTAAAGAATATCATTTACAGCACATGTTAATAATTCGCAATCGATCAATGATTAATAATTCGCAATCGATCAATGATTCGCTGTTAAAAACATTACTCTCGTGTATCGTTTTCACAGCATCGCATACAGTAGTAATATTCCTACGATGTAATACAATTTCAAATTGTTTAAATTTTTCATTTACGAGATACGTATTCTCGCATAACCAATTGTGCATATGATCGATACAATTTTCAAAATTAAAAAAATGTAATAACGTTTCTGGTTTCATGTACAAAAAATTGCCACATAATGTGAGTTTTACAATTTTTGATCGACACATTTCGATCGTTAAATCTCCAATCCTTAATGGGGGAGCAGTCGAAATTGTAGAAATTGTTCAACGTCTGCTTGCTTCCGCATCAACAAATTCCATGTTGAAAAAAGCAACACTATTTGATTGCCTAGAAAGTCGCCGAGTTCCACATACGATACAGCTCCAACGATTATTCCAATGTCCAAATACTTGTATGGCGTTGGGGTTAGAGCGTACCTTCTTCCAAGTATGTGAACTGCACGACAAGGCTGAATACTATAAAATATAAATAATTAGACCAATATTTAAGAAAATTTTAAACAAATTGAAAAATTTTTAAATAATCAAATCTTACGTGTTGCATTTCTGCTTCTTACACGGCGGAGTTTCGCCGTTTCGAATCGGAATTCATATTTCTTCAGCGGTGAACCTTTCACACTCGTGATTGATGCAATGCTGCAATCGTATTAAAATTAATATCAATTCAAATTGCGATGTAGAGGGAATTATTGCTGACGCAACATTTTAATTTCCTCTAAAATTTTGTCGCCGATGTACAGCTGCGATGACATCATCATCCTCAGAACAAAGATAGCTGAATTTGCTAAAATCGAGCGCCGATGTACAGCTGTCCCTGATGCAATCACGTTAGATTTTTCAATTGTACGTGACAAAACGCGAAAAAATAATCGCCAAGGTTAAAATGTGTATCATCCTCAGAACAAAGATTTAGTTTAATGCACTAAAATCGAGCGCCAATGTACGGCTGCTCCTGATGCAATCACGGTAAAATTTTCAAATGTACGTGACAAATAGTAAAAAAAATAACTGACAAGGTTAAGACATGTATCATTCCTAGACAAAGATTTAGCTGAATGCTAAAATCGAGCACCGATATATGACTGCCCCTGATGCAATCACATTAGATTTTTCAAATGTACGTGACAAAACGTGAAATTTTCAAGGTCAAATTGCACACTGTACTACGGGGAATTTTTTGTAAGATGAAATCATTCTAGAATGTTCGATGATAAAACAATGCATGAGACGGTGTATAAATCATGATAGAGAGGCACACCCCACCAGTAGCTAAAGTGCATCAGAACAGTCATTGGAAATTTTGCAAGTGTGTTTCAATAGCAATATGGATGAGCAAATTTTGCGAGAGCAATCCGCCTTGCTTGATTCGTTGGAAGACTACATTGTGTGGGAGCAACGATGTGATATGTATATGGAGTCGTTGGAAGAGCAAAGTCGAATCAATCCGATCGCGATTATCGATCGGATATCGACAATCGCTGATTGCTCAGATCGCGCGCCTCGAAGGTTTGAAAAATTCGGTACAGGAACGTTTCGTGGGTGCCGGATGAAGTGCGCGTCAAAATGGACATGTGTGGTGCGAAATTGATACAGTGTTCGAGAGTCACATATCGACTGGTGCGGTGATAAACTATAATCACATCGAACCGCGCCAATTTCTCGATGACGCCAAAGACATTGTGTTGGAACATGTGCAGGACGCTCTAAAAAAACACTGTAATGTGAAAGTGAACACTATATTCAACGGTGAATTTGTCGTCGGAGATAAACGCGCGAATAAAAGTGTGAATACGAGAAACTATGAACTATTTCGCACATCCGATTTACGAGTGGTACGAATGGCGCGTTATCGAGTCCATCCTAGCGTCTCTGGAAGAGTTTCAGGAACGCGATAGCGGGCATTGTCGCGAATACTGAACTTGACTGTAAATATAAACAAGTACAATCCAATGCGCGCGGGATGTCACATTAAATTGCCGCGGGAGATTATGATGAAGAGAGCGGTGGTTAACGTGCAATCAAAGGACAATGCGTGTTTCGCGTGGGCAGTGGTCGCCGCTCTGTATCCCGCAGAAAAAAAGGTGGAACGGGAATCATCGTACCCGCATTACGCGACAGTGCTGAATCTCCGGGACATTGAGTTTCCAGTGACTGTGAATCAGATTAAGAAATTTGAACTTGCAAATGACATTTCGATTAATGTGTACAGTATCCAAGACAAAAACAGCATTGTTCCGATACGTCTTTCAGACCAGAAACGAGATAAGCATGTGAATCTGCTGTACATTGAAGACGACAACAGCGTGGGACATTTTGCTTGGATCAAGAATTTATCCCGACTAGTGAACTCACAACTAACCAAAAATTATGACAAGAAATATATCTGCGACCGGTAAGTGTATTTTATATTATTTGAATAATTTATATAATTATAATATGGATTTTAAATCTTAATTAAAATTTTTCTTTTACAGATGCTTGCACTATTTTTATTCAGACGACAAGTTGCAGTCGCATACGGTCGACTGCGGAAAGATGAACGACTGCGCTGTCCGATTGCCGAGTGACAAGGACAAGTGGCTATCGTTCAATAACTCTAATCAGAAGAAGCGGCTTCCATTTGTGGTCTACGCCGACCTGGAATGCGTTCTGGCCAAGACGGAAGAAGAAAAATTATATCAACACCATCGGGTATTTAGTTTAGCTTATTATGTACATTGCTCATACGACGAATCGTTATCAGCGTATCATTCGCGTCGTAGCGTTGATTGTATAACATGGTTCGCCGCAAACCTTAAAAATTTGGTGTTACGTGTAAAAAATATTTTAAAAACAAATGTCCCCATGGTAAATTTAACGTCCGAAGAGTGAGAGAAATTCCATAACGCCACTCAATGTCATATATGCGAAAAACCATTCGTGCAAGACGATACACGCGTTCGCGATCATTGCCATCTGACCGGGCGGTACAGAAGTCCAGCACACTCAAATTGTAATCTAAATTATAAAGAATCTTTTTGTATTCCGATAGTTTTTCATAATTTATCCGGTTATGACTCACACTTTATTATCGAGGAAATAGCCACAGCGTTTGAAGGGAAAATCGAGTTATTACCGATAACCAAGGAAAAATATATTTCGTTTACAAAAGATGTTTGTATGGAAGAAGAATCAAAAACTCATATAAAATTACATATTTCATCGATTCCTTTAAATTTCTCGCATCGAGTCTCGATAAATTGGCATCATTTTTAGACAAAGACAAACTCAAAATTTTAAAATCGGAATTTCAAAATTTATGAACAGAATATTTCAATTTGTTAACGCGAAAAGGTGTATTTCCGTACGAATACATCGATTCCGTTGACAGGTTGCAAGATACGTGTTTACCATCGCGCGAATCGTTTTACAGTTCCTTGACCGTCGAAACTGTATCCGAGAGCGATTACACGCACGCCGAGAACGTCTGGACGCGATTCTCCATTCGGATGCTAGGCGAATATAGCGACTTGTACCTCAAAATCGATGTCTTATTATTAGCCGACATTTTCAAAAACTTTCGAGATACATGTATTGAAAGTTACTTGACCCCGCGTATTACTATACTCTCCCCGGATACACGTGGGACGCCATGTTGAAGCATACAAAGATCACGTTCGAGCTGCTTACAGACATCGACATAGTTATGTTCATCGAACGTGGTATACGCGGCGGTCTGAGTCAATGTTCGGGTAGATACGCTCGCGCTAATAACAAGTACATGGAGTTGTACGATCCATCGAAACCATCATCGTACTTGATGTACCTTGATGTAAATAATTTGTATGGATGGGCAATATGTCAACCGCTGCCCTATGCTGATTTTCGATGGGTCGACGACGTGTCCAATTTTGACGTATCATCCATCGCGCTAGATGCGCCTACGGACTATAACCTCGAAGTGGACCTCAAGTACCCGCAACATCTTCACGATGCACACACTGAACTACCGTTTTGCCCGACACGCGACAAACCACCTGGCAAGCGGGAATTCAAGCTGCTTGCAACGTTATACGATAAAAAGCGTTACGTGATACACTACCGCAACTTGCAGCAGTGTACGCGTCACGATTTTCGTGTAACAAAAAAAATAAAAACTTAAAATAATTTAACTAAAAAAAATTGTACAAAATAATTGTTTTAATTTCATACAAATAATATTAAAAAGTTGCGCCAACTGAATAAAAATTTTTACTATAAAATAGACATATTTCTTTTTTATTTTCAATATTAAAAGAAAAATGATATTAAATGAATTATAATATATCTATTATAAAAAATCGAATTGAAAATATGAACAATCATATACATTGCAATAATCATATGCATATATCCTGAAAAGTTTAATTAAAAAAAAAAAAGAAAATGATAATACAAAATGCAAAATTAAAAATTATTAAAAAAATTAAAAATTAGAAATTAATAAATAAAAAATAAAAATTTATATAAAAATTAAAAATTAATACATATAAAAAAATTTTAGTTAAAAAACTTAGCGCTGCTACGCTGAATAATGTGCTAATGAAATTAGCAGCGCTAAGTTTTTTAACTAAAATTTTTTTATATGTATTAATTTTTAATTTTTATATAAATTTTTATTTTTTATTTATTAATTTCTAATTTTTAATTTTTTTAATAATTTTTAATTTTGTATTTTGTATTATCATTTTCTTTTTTTTTTTAATTAAACTTTTCAGGATATATGCATATGATTATTGCAATGTATATGATTGTTCATATTTTCAATTCGATTTTTTATAATAGATATATTACAATTCATTTAATATCATTTTTCTTTTAATATTGAAAATAAAAAAGAAATATGTCTATTTTATAGTAAAAATTTTTATTCAGTTGGCGCAACTTTTTAATATTATTTGTATGAAATTAAAACAATTATTTTGTACAATTTTTTTTAGTTAAATTATTTTAAGTTTTTATTTTCAATTAGCGTAATTTTTGCATATCATTATTTTTCTAGGATATAATGTAGAAAATTAAATCAGCTATTTTGTATAACTTTTTTTGGTTAAAGTATTTTTATAAGCTTTTATTTTCACTTAGCGCAACTTTTTTGATATCATTATTTTTGTAGGATATACAATACAGTAGTTTTTTACAGTTAATAATACACTATTTTGCAAATACATATACTGTTTTTTACGCGGACTTAGCACCTTTTTTTACCTTTTTTTTAAAAGGGTAATTTTTTAGGGATATCACTCTTTTTTGTACTATATGTTAAACATTTCTAAATAAATGAGCAAAGAACCCGCCATCACCTCCGTCATATTTCATTAAAATTAGACTGTCCTCTTTGCTTACTATATAGATATTCAGATCCTTCAAACTTCTTTGCTACTCTTATTGCAAAAATAACGGATAACTACAAATCAATATGTCATTAGAAACCGTACACCTCTTTTCATTTAAAAACTAAGCATTTTAGAGAAAAACGTTTTTGACAAAAATTGTATGATTTTGAGGGGAACATAAGATGGTGTCATTAGTTTGACCTCGAATGGCATCGTTAAGGTCAGATCAAGGACATCTTTAATTTCTTAAATAGAATCACGTATTTTTTATTGCATATTCTTATAGCTTATGTCGAGAGCTTTCCAAAATACTATAATAAAGTATTTTTTCATTGAATACTTTTCGATTTATAAGGATTAAAATAATATCTTAATTTTACATAAACTATAAAATATCTAGTAAAATATTTATTTCTCGATTATCTTACCTTAATACTTTTATGTACAAAATAATGAGAGGAATCAATTAGTGTAAAAAAAAACACACAGTTGTTTTTAAGAAAAAATATGTAATTGTTAATTGCAAATTACATATTTTTTCTTCGGAACAATTATGTGTTTTTTTTAGACCAATTGATTCCTCTCATTATTTTGTACATAAAAGTATTAAGGTAAGATAATCGAGAAATAAATATTTTACTAGATATTTTATAGTTTATGTAAAATTAAGATATTATTTTAAACCTTATAAATCGAAAAGTATTCAATAAAAAAATACTTTATTATAGTGTTTTGAAAAGCTCTCGACATAAGCTATAAGAATATGCAATAAAAAATAGGTGATTCCATTTAAGAAATTAAAGGTGTCCTTGACCTGACCTTAACGATGCCATCCAAGGTCAAACCAATGACACCATCTTATGTTCCCTTCAAAACTATACAATTTTTGTTGAAAACGTTTTTCTCTAAAATGCTTAGTTTTTGAAAGAAAAGGGGTGTACGGGTGGTCTAGGACACCCTGCATACAAGGTGTCCCATTTTAATCGATGGATCCAAATTTCTCCTAAACTACGCCAGCTACAAAAAATGTTTCAGACAAAAGTTATATGGCTTGAAGGGGGACATAAGGTGGTGTCATTGGTTTGACATTCAAGAGTCACCTAAAGGTTACGTGAAGATCACATCCAACTTTTTAAATGGGACACCCTATATGTTTTTACATATTCTTATAGTTCATCTCGAGAGCTTTCCAAAACACTATAATTAAGTTAGTTTTCATTAAGTAGTTTTCGAGTTATGAGGCTTGAAATAATTTCTTAATTTTACATAAATCGTAAAATATCTAGTAAAATATTCATTTTTTGTTTAACTTATCTTAATACTTTTGTATACAAAATAATAAGAGGAATTAATTGGGATGTAAAGAAAACATATAACTGTTCCGAGGAAAAAAATATGTAATTTACAATTAACAATTCCATATTTTTTCTTAAACAACTGTATGTTTTCTTTACACCATTTGATTCTGCTTATTATTTTGTACGTAAAAGTATTAAGATAAAAGTATTAAGTATAAAAGTATTAAGATAAGATAATCGAAAAATGAATATTTTACTAGATATTTTACGACTTATGTAAAATTAAGAAATGATTTCAAGTCTCATAACTCGAAAACTACTTAATGAAAATTAACTTAATTATAGCATTTCGGAAAGCTCTCGAGATGAACTAAAAAAATATGCAAAAGCATATAGGAAGTCCCATTTAAAAAGTTGGATGTGATCTTCACGTAACCTTTAGGTGACTTTTCAATGTCAAACCAATGACACTACCTTATGTTCCCCTTCAAGCCATACAACTTTTGTCTGAAACATTTTTTTGTAGCTGACGTAGTTTAGGAGAAATTTGGATCCATCGATTAAAATGGGACACCCTGTATATAATAGTCTTAACATCACGGAGCGCCGCTAGCGCAATCTTACGTCGAATGCGGCAAACGTACAACTTTTTACGCTTGCGCATTGGGGACTTGGGCGACGATGACCAAGGAGACGTTTCTTAATGAAAATTTTTCATATTTCGACTTTGGATCATAATATTGCTGTTCACGATGCACGTAGAGCAAAAATAAAGACACTTTTCTTATATAAATCAACCTCAAGCTATCCATTAAGCCTAATAAGAACTCGATCCGTTCAGCGATTATTTCAATATGGTAATCTCGAACATCTCCAACTATCCGACTCGCGTAAAGATACACGGCGCGTCTTGTTGCTTACGCGGGACTTAGCACAAGACACTACCGTGTCTCTTGATACATCGAATTTTACAGTTTTCTCAATCTCTCTGGCTTCAAAATTACATAGAATTAAATACACATTTCAGAACATTGGCTAAAAATGATTTCGAAAAAAATTTATATAAATTAATAAACAATGCGGTGTTTGGTAAAACGATGGAAAATGTGCGCAATCGATGTAAAATTATTAACAAAGTGGGACGGTCGGTACGGCGCAGAGGCGATGATCGCGAAACCAAATTTCCACAGCAGAAGCGTTTTTTCGGAAAACTTAATCGCTGTGGAATTGCGTAAACTCGAGGTGAAATTCTACAAACCGATTTACGTGGGTATGTGCATCCTCGACATATCCAAGACATGTTTGTACGAATTTCACCACGAGTATATGGCGCCAATGTATCACGACAAATGCCGGGTAATGTACACCGATACGGACAGTCTCATATATCACATCGAGTGCGCGGATGTGTATGAGAATATAAAGTGTGATATCGCTAGATTCGACACGAGCGATTATGCGATGGATAATGCGTACGGTATACCGCTTCTTAATAAAAAGGTACCGGGTCTAATGAAGGATGAAAACAACGATGCCATAATGACTGAATTCGTCGGACTCAGAGCAAAGATGCACGCGTTACGAGTGAATGGGAAAAAGGATACGAAAAAAGTTAAAGGCGTCAAGAGCAACGTTGTCGCCAGAACGATAACGTTCGACGATTACACGCGGTGCTTGAACAAAGAGATTGAAATGACGCGTCAGCAGTCGTGTATACGATCTAAACTGCATCAAGTATACACGATCCGCGAGACGAAAATTGCTCTGAGTCCGTACGACGACAAGCGGTATATCGTACCCGATACCACCGAAACGCTACCGTAAGGACATTATCGGATATCGTTGTAAATATATGTGTTCAGGATACGCCCTGAATTTAGAAATAAAATATCACCTCCCGTCTTACTGGCGCCATCCGTGAGTGCTAAATCGAACTCGCAAATATCTAATTCCATACGGTTTTTTCGAAATCAGCCAGGATCCACGTGATCGCGTAAGAATACATGGTCCTGGCCAATTAAAAACTCGAAGCTTCACGCGATTTGACGTGACAAACCGTGATTGAAATCGGATCATCCGATGCGCAATCGACTCCTTATTATCGGAAGAGAGGCTTTCTCCCGCGGAGTCACTGCTGAGTCATTGCGGAATAATTGCGAAGTTATAGTTGAGTCATTGTCGAGTTCTTATCAGAGTCATTATGGAAGATAGAGAATCTTCCTCATAGAGAATCTTTGAAAGTGCAAGTAATCGAGAGCGAATCGGAAGTGAAAAGTTCAAGAATTTTCTAAGTATATCGAAAGTGAGACGTTAAAATTGCGAGTGCAAATACTGACTAGTCATTGTATAAAATATCGCGAATAATCACTTCGAACTCAGTTGAACGAATCGATTCCGTATCACACGTGAACATTCTGAGCGCGAGTGCCGGGATTCATCGGAGCGCCTCCACTCTGAGTGAGAAGTGGAGCCTCTTTCTCATTGAGCCTCCGCTCATTCGTGTGTTCGTGACATAATGCCGTCTCGCTCGCTCTCACGCGAACCGTGAATAGTGCGGTCTCGCTCGCTCTCACGCGAACCGTGAATAGTGCGATCTCGTTCAATTTCGCGGACGGCCGCAATACACCGTCTCGTTCGCTCTCACGCGAACCGTGAATAGTGTGGTCTCGCTCAATTTCGCGGACGGCCGCAATAACGCCGTCTCGCTCGCTCTCACAGATAGCCCGATAGAGCGCTGTCTCTCTCAGTTTCGCGTCGAACCGTGGAAAGTGCGGTCTCGCTCACTCTTACAGACAGCCCGATAGAGCGCTGTCTCTTTCTATCTCGCGCGTGCAGCCGTGGAAAGTGCGGTCTCGCTCGCTTGCATAGACAGCCCGATAGAGCGCTGTCTCTCTCAATCTCGTGCGTGCAGCCGTGAATAGTGCGGTCTCGTTCGCTCTCACAGACAGCCCGATAGAGCGCTGTCTCTCTCAACTCTCAAAGTTGCGATCCCGAACAAAATGTATATTTTGTTTATTGTATATTTTGTACATAACCATGTACATATTTTTATATATATTTTATACATTTTATATTATATATTTTTATATTTATATTTTAATATTTTAATATTAAATTTTATATATTTATATATTTTATATTATATATTTTATACATTATATATTTTATACATTTTATATTATATATTTTTATATTAATATTTTAATATTTTAATATTAAATTTTATATATTTTATATATAAAATAATGTTTGATTTAAAATTTTATATATTTTAAATCAAACATTATTTTAATATTTTAATATTAAATTTTATATATTTTATACGCATATTTTATGTTTCAATAAATGTTTACAATACATTATTTTTATGTACTCAAGAGTTGTATGATTTATCCATTTCCCAACCATTTCACGCATATGTCATCATCCTTTTCCCGCAAAATTTTTTCTACGAGATATACGTCGGGATTGGCGACGCGTTGTAACTCGCAGAATCTTCCAGCGACGGAATTTCCCCACGAATCTTTGAGTATGAATATCGCGGGATTAGTTTTCTGCACCTCGATAATCTTAAAAACTTCGGTCGTCCAATTTGGTGTGAAACCTTTTTCAAAGATGGTCTTGTATATGCTCACGCGTACCGAATCGCCTACTTTAAATTTTGCCGGAGCCGCAATTTTTACATTGCTGTACATCGTATTTAAAAGTTTTTCGGCGATCGTCGGAGTGACGCCGACAGGTCTCATACCGATGGTGCGATGTTTTCACGTATTGTACTCTGCAACGAGTCGAGATAGCTCATCGATCCATTTGTAATTTCCATTCAACGTAAACATTTTCCACATATTGTTTTTTAAAGTACGATTGAATCGTTTCACAACCGAGGCTTTCATAACGGAATATGTCGAGTAATGATTAATGTTATGTTTCTTCATGAGTTTCTGCACAATCGAGTTGTAAAATTCTTTTCCTCTGTCGGTTTGAAAATTTTTCGGACACCTTTTATTGTCTCTAATAATCTTTGCGATCGTTTCGGACATTTCGTTCTCGCTCTTACTCTTGAGCGGTACAGCCCACGCATACTTGCTGAACACATCGATAACCGTGAGTATGTATTTATGACCCTTGTTGAGTCGAGAATATGGAGCATGTCCACCACGTCCGCCTGCCACAGATCGTCGTATCCGCGTACAATGATGCGTCTTCGTGGAAAATTTCTTCTCGCCGGAGCATGTAATTCCTCGACTAGCTGTCGCTTTTCGGAGGTGTTTTTGTTCTCTCGCACGTTTGGTCGAGGCATAATTAATATGCGGTATTAGTATATCCGTATATCTCGCTTACTGTGCCGAGTCAGATGTTGCATATCTCAGCACATTCTTTATCTCATCCATCATTAATCGCAGCGCCTGCACGTTTGTTTCGAGCGCGATAATTTTTTGCTCAATTTCTCCCTGTCGATCTCTCAAAAGTTTGTCCATGTATCGTTTGTTGACGGCGTCGGTATCAGCTTCCGGTTGCGCTACACGTTGAATCTTGCGCGACCTTGCGTCAAAGCCGGTAGTCTGGCAGAGAGCGTTATCGCGAACGTAATTTCTCAATAATCCATTCCATTCATAGTACAAATTGTTCGACGTTCTCAGCGATAATCCAAATTTATTAATCGACATTTCGGTACCGAGAACATTGATCGAATGACACGTATCGCCGACGCATTTAATTCATAACAACGTCAGCCTCGCGAAGTTCTTCGATAATTGACAATATTTCATTGTCATGAGCATTGTTGCCGGCTCGACGCGAGGCGTCCAGCAATCGCAAACGATCCACCAATTCGTTGGGATCGTTCCAATGCACGTAATCGATCATGTTGTCACTTAGCGTCATGGTGCGCGGCGCGTCTATACCTCTTCCCATCTTTCTATCGGGGAATAATGGCGCAATTATATACTTGTACCCTTTATTAGTTTTAATAGGATTATTAACTTTGTTGTCGTGCTTATGCGCATTTGTTATATTTAATACTTTGATATTTATACAAATCGTCTCGAGTATATTTTTTATGATTGGGAAATTTTTTAAAAATCAAATCGTAGGTACCTTCGGTTCCCTTATATTTTATTCCATCGATAATTATATTATCTTCCTTGTCCACATCGAATTATTTATCACCGAGCATCATTCCTTCGTTGGTAAATCTAACACCGTAGGCGTAATCCATACTCTTATTTTTATCAACACTCATTATCTCCTATATATTTTTGCGCCAGTGGACCAAAATGCTCTCGGAACTTTTTCTGACCTTCGGACGTTTCTAATTCGGGACCGATGTTACAAATGAATCGGACATGGTCTCGTAAATTTCTTCGACGGACGTGTATGGTATTGTTTGACGCGATTGTACTATTATCGGAGTAGAAACAGTAGCCATATTAGAAAATTGCTTCTTTCGCTTTGATCGATTCGGTGTCGAATATATCGGTGAATCGTTTATCGGCATATTTATCCGTGCTCACTTTATTCTTTGCTTTGACTCTTTTATTCTTTCCTCGTGCTTCTCTCCAAACGTCAAACTCAACGGTTCGATTTTCGGCACATCAGATTCCACAGTATTTTCGACAAGCTGTTTTAAAGGCTCGGTAATCGGCTTAAATTGCCTTTCCAATATGATATCTTTCTCCATTTTACCAGTTTCCAAAGTGCGATATTTTTTGCGAATCGATTCGCTCGTTTTTGCAATCTCTGTCGCAATCTTTTCACGATCGCCGTTCATGATGCTCGATCGATGTGTTGATGACGACTGGTCGCTTTACGGTATCGCGAAATCATTAAATCCTCTTCTATATCGTCCATTGATCAACGTACTATCTTTATCAATGACTACGAAGCCATATTTGCCAACATTTCTGACACAATGCACGAAAATCGTCGTAAGACATATCGGTATTCACGTGATCGTTGTACACGTGTTTCAAGTTTGTGCCGTTTTGTTTAAACAGGATCAGCAGCTTCGCGTTGTCGCGTATAAGATGCTTAGGTATCTTGGCGTACGTCTGACAAAGATAGAAACAGTCAACGCTCGAGTGTCGACCCATTGCAAAGTACTCTCTTATCGTATCTTGCTTGTCGCACGCCACGTCATCAAAGATAAAGATGGAATTCGGAAGCGCCTTGCCCGGTGGAGTGACGCCGCTGTTATTAGAGAATGTAAAATAACAAATTTCATCTATAGGTATCAGTAAATTTTCCAAGTATTTGTATTTCAGGTTGAAGCGATTTCGAGTATACATACACGTTCTTGAAACGTATACCGTGCGGATTTTCTATCAAACTAATCAACACGTTTGTCTTACCACAGTTTGAAGGACCGCAAACGATACCGTGTACAGTAGTCGGCAGCATGTTTCCATGCTTGCGTACTTTTTTCTCCGATATTAGTCTATCGTCGAAATCTGATACTTTAATTACCCGCGCTTGTCGCACGAACCGCATGTTTTCTCTTTCGAATCAATTTTGCGAATGATCACGAGGGGGAGACCTATTTATAGAAGTGTCTCGACTCGAAGCCGCTCAGTATCAAAAATGTTTCTCCTTCTGTCGGATAAGAGAGACATTCTCCGGCTTACCGCCGAACAATTGCAGTATATCAAAGATTCTTTTACTGCAAAATTTCGGTGATTACGTGGAACGATTGTGGGACAAGCTTCCAGAATATATAAAGGCTGATCCGGAGGATCGACAATATCGTTCGTGCATGCGACATTACAACCAGCCATGGCAACGAACACACATCGACGGTCTACCACCGCTGATAAAAGATTGCGACGTATGTCAGCGAGAATCGTAAGAGGCAGCGGCCTCTTAAATCGTGCGATAAACGCGCTTCCCATCGAATTACATATTCCCAGTTATCAGTTTTGCGGGCCGGGAACTCGATTAGAGAAACGATTGGCTAGAGGCGATCGAGGTATCAATCCATTGGACGCAGCGTGTCGCGAACACGACATTGCTTACGCGCGAAGCAATGACCTCGACCAACGTCATATCGCGGATCGCATACTAGCTGCAAGAGCGCGAGAACGCATTACCGCGAGGGATTCGACTCTCTCGGTGAAAGAGCAGCCGCTACGACTGTTTGGGTGGCAATAAAGGCAAAGACAAAACTTGGCATGGGGATGAAAGGCCATCGACGATAAAGAGGAGGAAAAAACGAATACTTCCAGTAGCGAAACGCGGTGGTATTTTACCACTTTTACCGTTGTTGGGAGTTGTCGGTTCTTTGGCCGGTGGTGCAGCAAGAATCGCAAAGGCGGTAAACGATGGCGACGCAAGGTCGGCTGGAAGAGATGCAGCGTCACAATCGCGCTATGGAAGGTCGCGGACTTTATCTCGCTCCGTACAAGCGTGGACAGGGATTCTCAACAAAGTCTAAGAGAAAAAAAAAACGTCGAAAGAATATTAAAAATGCCTACGGGTGCAACAACTAACGTGCAATTGGAACAATTTGCGAAACGTATGCGCATACCTTTCTTTAGAGGTGTTTTCATGCGCGATAATTTACCGATAAGCGGTGTCCGACGAAACGAGAGCAGATATCATCAATTTGGATGACGTTGATGATCCCGGTTGGATAGCATACGCAAAGAGGGGTGATCGTGTCATATATTTCGACAGTTTTGGAAATCTTCGACCACCCAAGGAACTTGTGCGATATTTCGGACCAGTGAAAATTGAATACAATTATACATCTTATCAAAGTTATAATCAGAGTATCTGTGGACAGTTGTGTTTAAAATTTCTTCAAACGATCAATTTAAAGCCTGACAATTCATCGTCACAACTCAGTATTCATTCGACATGTCACTGACACTTACGTTAACTGGCAGAAGCAGCGTTCTCGCTGTAAGCTATTTCCCCGCTATAGATTTGACCCATGCCGATTACGAGCTCAGATTAACGGATTTTGAAACTTATTATACGATTTCGAACGTAAATTTTTCGAATAATAAATTTTACTTTAGCAACGATGACTAGTCAGTATTTGCACTCGCGATTTTAACGTCTCACTTTCGATATACTTAGAAAATTCTTGAACTTTTCACTTCCGATTCGCTCTCGATTACTTGCACTTTCAAAGATTCTCTATGAGGAAGATTCTCTATCTTCCGTAATGACTCTGATAAGGACTCGACAATGACTCAGCTATAACTTCGCAATTATTCCGCAATGACTCAGCAGTGACTCCGCGGGAGAAAGCCTCTCTCCCGATAATAAGGAGTCGATTGCGCATCGGATGATCCGATTTCAATCACGGTTTGTCACGTCAAATCGCGTGATACTTCGAGTTTTTAATTGGCCAGGTCCATGTATTCTTACGCGATCATGTGGATCCTAGCTGATTTCGAAAAAACCGTACGGAATTAGATATTTGCGAGCTCGATTTAGCGCTCACGGATGGCGCCAGTAAGACGGGAGGTGATATTTTACCTCTAAATTCAGGGCGTATCCTGAACACATTTATTTACAACGATATCCGATAATGTCCCCACGGTAGCGTATCGGTGGTATCGGGTACGATATACCGCTTGTCGTCGTACGGACTCAGAGCAATTTTCGTCTCGCGGATCGTGTATACTTGATGCAGTTTAGATCGTATACACGACTGCTGACGTGTCATTTCAATCTCTTCGTTCAAGCACCGCGTGTAATCGTCGAACGTTATCGTTCTCGCGACAACGTTGCTCTTGACGCCTTTAACTTTTTTCGTATCCTTTTTCCCATTCACTCGTAACGCGTACATCTTTGCTCTGAGTCCGACGAATTCAGTCATTATGGCACCGTTGTTTTCATCCTTCATTAGACCCGGTACCTTTTTACTAAGAAGCGGTATACCGTACGCATTATCCATCGCATAATCGCTCGTGTCGAATCTAGCGATATCACACTTTATATTCTCATACACATCCGCGCACTCGATGTGATATATGAGACTGTCCGTATCGGTGTACATTACCCGGCATTTGTCGTGATACATTGGCGCCATATACTCGTGATGAAATTCGTACAAACATGTTCTGCGCACATTTTCCATCGTTTTACTAAACACCGCGTTGTTCATTAATTTATATAAATTTTTTTCGAAATCATTTTTAGCCAATGTTCTGAAATGTGTATTTAATTCTATGTAATTTGAAGCCAGGGAGATTGAGAAAACTGTAAAATTCGATGTATTTTTGTTACACGAAGACGGTGACGCGTACACTGCTGCAGGTTGCGGTAGTGTATCACGTAACGCTTCTTATCGTATAACGTTGCAAGCAGCTTGAATTCCCGCTTGCCAGGTGGTTTGTCGCGTGTCGGGCAAAACGGTAGGTCAGTGTGCGTATCGTGAAGATGTTGCGGGTACTCGAGGTCCATTTCGAGGATATAGTCCGTAGGCGAATCTAGCGCGATGGATGATACGTCAAAATTGGACACGTCGTCGACCCATCGAAAATCAGCATAGGGCAGCGGTTGACACATTGCTCATCCATACAAATTATTTACATCAAAGTACATCAAGTACGATGATGGTTTCGATGGATCGTACGACTCCATGTATTTGTTATTAGCGCGAGCATATCTACCCGAACATTGACTCAGACCACCGCGTATAGCACGTTCGATAAACATAACCATGTCGATGTCTGTAAGCAACTCGAACGTGATCTTTGTATGCTTCAACATGGCGTCCCACGTGTATCCGGGGAGAGTATAGTAATACGCGGGGTCGAGTCCGTAACTTTCGATACATTTATCTCGAAAGTTTTTGAAAATGTCGGCTAATAACAAGACATCAATTTTGAAGTACAAGTCGCTATATTCGCCTAGCGTCCGAATGGAGAATCGCGTCCAGACATTCTCGGCGTGCGCGTAATCGCTCTCGGATACAGTTTCACCGGTCAAGGAACTGTAAGACGATTCGTGGTAAACACGTATCTTGCAACCTGTCAACGGAATTGATGTATTCGTACGGAAATACACCTTTTCGCGTTAACAAATTGAAATTTTCGGCAGATAAATTTTGAAATTCCGATTTAAAAATTTTGAGTTTATCTTTGTTCAAAAATGATGCCAATTTATCGAGACTCGATGCGAGAAATTTGAATGAATCGATGAAACGTAATTTTATTTGATTTTTTGATTCTTTTTTAAAATCAACACTTTTGGTAATCGAAATATATTTTTCCTTGGTTATCGGTAATAACTCGATTATCCCTTCGAATGCTGTGGCTATTTCCTCGATAATAAAATGAGAATCGTCACCGGATAAATTGTGAAAAACTATCGGAATACAAAAAGAATCTTTATAATTTAGATTTCAATTTGAATGCGCGGGACCTCTGTACCGCCCGGTCAGATGACAATGATCGCGAACGCGTGTATCGTCTTGCGCAAACAGCTTTTCGCATATATGACAACGAGTGGCGCTATGGAATTTCTCCCACTCTTCGGACGTTAAATTTACCATGGGGACATTTTTTTTTTAAATATTTTTTACACGTAACGCCAAATTTTTAAGGTCTGCGACGAACCATGCTAAACAGTCGGCGCTACGACGCGAATGATACGCCGATAATGAGTCGTCGAACGAGCAATGTACATAATAAGCTAAACTAAATACTTGATGATGTTGATATAATTTCTTTTCTTCCGTCTTGGCCAGGACGCATTCCAAGTCGGCGTAGACCACAAATGGAAGCCGCTCTTTCCGATTAGGGTTGCTGAACTCGAGCCACTTGTCCTTGTCGCTCGGTAACTGGACAGCGCAGTCGTTTAGCTTTCCGTCGACCGTATGCGACTGCAACTTGTCGTCCGAACCAAAATAATGAAGGCATCTTTAAAAGAAATAAAAAATTTTTTTTATCATAAGATTTTTTATATGAATTATTTGATATAATTATTCAAATAATATAAAATAAACTTACCGATCACAGATATATCATTGTGTTTGCTCAATTGCGAGCTCACGAACCTGAATAAATTTTTGATCCAAGCGAAATGTCCCACACTGTTGTCGTCTTCATTGTACAGCAGATTCACATATTTGTCCCGCTTCTGCTGCGAAAGACGTATCGGGACAATGTTTTTGTCTTCGATTCCGTACACATTGATTGAAATGTTATTAAGCAGTTCAAAATGTTTTATTTGATTCACAGTCACTGGAAACTCAATGTCCCGGAGATTCAACACTGTCGCGTAATGCGGATACGATGATTTCCGTTCCGCGTGACTTTTGGTGGGATACAGAGCGGCGACCACTGCCCACGCGAAACACGCATTGTCCTTTGATTGCACGTTAATCACCGCTCTCTTCATCATAATCTCCCGCGGCAATTTAATGTGACATCCCGCGCGCAAAGGATTATACTTGTTTATATTTACGGTCAAGTTCAGTATTCGCGACAATGCCCACCCGCTATCGCGTTCCTGAAACTCTTTCAGAGACGCTAGGGTGGACTCGATAACACGCTGTTCGTACCACTCGCGTAAATTGGACGTGCGAAAGAGTTCATAGTTTCTCGTATTCACACTTTTATTCGCGTGTTTATCTCCGGCCACAAATTCAACGTTGAATATAGTGTTCACTTTTACACTGTTGTGTTTTTTTAAAGTGTCCTGCATGTGTTCCAACACAATGTCTTTGGCGTCATCGAGAAATTGGCGCGGTTCGATGTGATTATAGTTTATCACCGCACCAGTCGATACGCGACTCTCGAACGCCGTATCAATTTCACGCCACACAAGTCCATTTTAACGCGCACTACATCCGGCACCCGCGTGTACGAAACGTTCGCGTACCGAATTTTTCAACCCTTCGAGGCGCGCGATCTGAGCAATCAGTGATTGTCGATATCCGATTGATAATCCCGGTCGTTTGATTCGACTTTGCTCTTCCAGCTACTCGATGTACTCGTCGCATCGTTGCTCCCACACAATGTAATTTTCCAACGAATCAAGCAAAGCGGATTGCTCTCGCAAAATTTGCTCCTCCATATTGTAACACTTGCAAAATTTAGCGTTTCTAATGACTGTCCTGATGCACTTTAGCTACTGGTGGGGTGCACCTCTCTATTATGATTTATATATCGTCTCATGCATTGTTTTATCATCGAACATTCTAGAACGATTTCATCTTACAAAAAATTCTCCGTAGTACCGTGTGCAATTTGACCTTGATAATTTCACGTTTTATCACGTACATTTGAAAAATCTAACGTGATTGCATCAAGGGCAACCGTACATCGGCGCTCGATTTTAGCGCATTCAGTTTAATCTTTGTCTAGGGATGATGCATGTTTTAATCTTGGCAGTTATTTTTTCACTATTTGTCACATACATTTGAATAATTTTAACATGATTGCATCAGGGACAGCCGTACATCGGCGCTCGATTTTAGCAAATTTGGCTAAATCTTTGTCTAGGGATGATACACATTTTAACCTTGCTAGTTATTTTTTTCACTATTTGTCACGTACATTTGAATAATTTTAACGTGATTGCATCAGGCGCAGCCGTACATCGGCGCTCGATTTTTGCAAATTCAGCTAAATCTTAGTTTCGATGCAGATTTTAACTTTGAAAATTTCCCGTTTTGTCACGTACATTTGAATAATTTTGACGTGATTGTATCAGGAGCAGCCGTACATCGGCGCTCGATTTTAGCAATTTCAGCTAAATCTTTGTTCTGAGGATGATGTCATCGCAGCCGTACATCGGCGCGACAAAATTTTGGAGGAAATTAAAATGTTGCGTCAGCAATAATACCCTCTACATCGCAATTTACGATACTATTTGAATTGATGTTAATTCTAATACGATTGTAGTATTGCATCAATCACGCGTGTGAAAGGTTCACCGCTGAAGAAATATGAATTTCTACGTTCCGATTCGAAACGGTGAAACTCCACCGTGTAAGAAGCAAGATGTGACATGTAAGTTTAAATCGTTTAAAAAATTTGTTATATTAAATTAAATTACAAATATATTGGTCTAATTATTTATATTTTTATAGTATTCAGCCTCGTCGTGCGGCTCGCATACTTGGAAGAAGGTACGCTCTAACCCCGACGTCGTACAAATATTTGGACATTGGAATAAGCATTGGAGCTGTATCGTACGTGGAACTGATTCTCGACGACAATCGAGGCAATCAAATAGTGTTGCTTTTTTGAACGTGGAATTTGTTGATGCGAAAACAAGCAGACGTTGAACAATTTCTACAATCGACTGCTCCCCCATTAAGGATTGGAGATTTAATGATTGAAATGTATCAATCGAAAATTGTAAAACTCACATTATGCGGCAATTCTTTGTACATGAAACCAGAAACATTATTACATTTATTTAATTTTGAAAACTGTATCGATCATATGCATAATTGGTTATGCGAGAATACGTAAGTAGTGATACTAGGAGAGTTCTAACCCAGGTCCTCTCAGGGGGGGTGAGGCGCGAGGGGGAACCGCGGTGCGGGGGAGTGACGTCACGCGCGGGGAAGGAGGAACCGCGGCGCGCGTTGGGTGACGTCACCCGCGGGAAAGGGGGATCCGCGGCGCGAGCGATGGACGAGGGGGTCCGCGAGGTGAAGGGGGATCCGCGGCGCGAGCGATGGGCGAGGGGGTCCGCGCGGTGAAGGGGGATCCGCGGCGCGAGCGATGGGCGAGGGGATCCGCGCGGTGAAGGGGGATTAGCGGAAAGAAGACGGTGGTGTGAGAAGGACAGCGCTACGTATGGGAAAAGGACAGTGCAAAGTGTGTGAAGAGGACAGTGCTACGAGTGCGACAAGGATGGCGTTAACGTGGAACAAGGACGACGTATAGGTGGGAGAAGGACGACGCAAAGGTAAGTGAACAACGAGTATATGAAAGAGAGAGAGTGATAATATCGAGAATAACAACGCATGCGAGAGAGAACGATAGCGCAAGAACAACGCGAGTGAGAGAGAACGCATATGAAAGAGAGAACGATAGCGCCAAGACGACATGTGCAAGAGAGAGAACGATAATATCGCGAGACTTACAATTAGTGCGCGCGCGAAAGAGAGAACGATAGCGCGAAGATGACGCGTGCGAGAGAGAACGATAATATCGCGAGGCTTACAACTAACGAGTATGATGAAGATAGCGATACTTACAACTAGTGCGAGAGAGATTACTAATTCTAATCGTGAAAGATAGACTTAAGATTAACGCACGAGAGAGAACGATATCACGATGCTTATAACTAACGCAGGGATGGGAACGCAAGGAGAGGCATGCAAATAATTAGATTTTTTTTTTACGGATATAGAATATATAAAATTTATTAAAAATGTGTTAATACAATTGTGTGTGTGTGTGTGTGTGTATGTACTTAAAATTAAGATTATAATAAAATAATAATATAATAATAATAATAATAATAATAATTTGGGGGTGCGGGGGGGGGTGGAGGAGCCAGGGGAGCCAGGTGAGGGGGCCGCTCCTGTAACAGAAAAAAATTATATATATATATATATATAGTTATAATAAAATTTATAAAAATACTTACATCTGTGCTCCCCATTCTGTACACCATTGGGTGCCCGAATCTCCCCGGGCACCCAAATCTCCTCCTCCATAGGGCTCTTCCCCGAAGAGCCGCCGAAGGTTAAAGATGTCCTCTTCATTCGGTGGACTCTCCGGAGCGTCACCCCACATGAAGGAGAGGTCCTGTCTCCTCCACCGCCGCTCCGCCCGCACCCACTGTCTGCGCTGTATGTTTATAAATCCCGGAATCTGGATATCATCTTGGGACTATATAAAAAATATAATTAATAGAGATATACAAATTTTTTTATAAAATATTAGCAAATGCAATACTTACCTCCCAGTGAAACGCCAGTTTCACTAATAAGACGCAGAGCAGGTTAGAAAATCGCCTCTTCCATTCCGGGCAATTTTCATAAATGTATTCCATTTTTTTATGTCTTCTTCACGTACTTGTATGCACTCTTTGAAACTTTCTGATGCGGCAACGAGGTCTCAGCACGAGGTTTTATAGTAGAGATGCTGCATTATCACCATGTCAAAAATGCGTCGTAAGACAAAAGTACACCCGATCCCACGCAACTCAGCGCGGTATAATATAATATAATATAATATAATATAATATTATCATATCGCGACTTTGCGAACAGATAAACGGTGGACGTATCATTATCGCTTTACCAAAAACGCGTCGTAAGACAAAAGTATGCATGTTCCCATGCAAATTAACACGATATAATGTGTCAACCCCGATCAAATGGTAATTGAACGGAAACGAACGCTCTTCGAACGCTCGTCAAACAGTCATTGAACGCTCTTCGAACAGAAATGAACGGTAATTGAACGGTAATTGAACGCTCTTCGAACGCTCTTCGAACGCTCGTCGAACGGAAACGAACGGTAATTGAACGCTTTTCGAACGGAAATGAACGCTCTTCGAACGGAAACGAACGATAATTGAACGGTCATTGAACGCTCTTCGAACGGGAACGAACGGTAATTGAACGCTCTTCGAACGGAAATGAACGGTAATTGAACGGTCATTGAACGGTCTTTGAACGGTAATTGAACGGTAATTGAACGCTTTTCCAACGGAATTGAACGCTCACCAAACGGTCATCGAACGCTCGTTAAACGGTCATTGAACGCTCTTCGAACGGAAATGAACGGTAATTGAACGCTTTTCGAACGGAAATGAACGCTCTTCGAATGGAAATGAACGGTAATTGAACGCTTTTTGAACGGAATTGAACGCTCACCAAACGGTCATCGAACGCTCGTCAAACGGTCATTGAACGCTCTTCGAACGGAAATGAACGATAATTGAACGCTTTTCGAACGGAAATGAACGCTCTTCGAACGGAAACGAACGGTAATTGAACGCTTTTCGAACGGAAACGAACGGTAATTGAACGCTTTTCGAACGGAAATGAACGGTAATTGAACGGTCATCGAACGGAAATGAACGCTCATCGAACGCTCGTCAAACGGTCATTGAACGCTCTTCGAACGGAAATGAACGGTAATTGAACGGTCATCGAACGGAAATGAACGGTAATTGAGCGGCCATTAAACGGAAACGAACGGTAATTGAACGCAAAACTATATTCACTTATCAAACAAATATTTCAATGTATTACAATGTATCACAATGTAGTATCGAAATACAATATATGTGGCAGCTGTGTCACGTATGGAAACACGATACTGCGCACACGCATAGATAGGGATGAGGAAAAAAAGGAGAGAATAAGAAAGACGATAAAAATATATCACATCATCAATTTATTATAAGTATGGATTCGAAGAATTATGATGTTTCAACCACCAATTATAAATTTTAAATACATTTTGTAAAGCGCAATTTTTTACATGATTTTCACAACGCATAGTATTCTTAACATCTAACTTATTTAAAGAAGCTACATCCTCGTAGTCTGCATCCAAAGTTTCGATAATCACATCGTTTCTCGCATCATCGTCCAGTATATCAGCCAACCATTGCCGTTTTTTATGGCCTTTAACGTACACGAGAGGTGACACATCATCCTCCTCCGTTGCACCCATCACCGCCGTCGTGATTAAACGTTTCGAATTCCAATATGAAACGTGTCCATCATTCCACGATAATCCATGATGGTTTTTAATCAGCCATAAAACCTGGCATCTCTCAGATTTTGTGAGCATGTACCATGGTACCGGGCATGTAAAAATGTAATGAGAAAGTACGGATCCTTTTCTCAAAACCGCAGCTTCCTTCACGACAAAATTTTTCCCAACGATAAATCCTTGCAGATCCACAAACGTTGGCGCAGCCATGATGATAAGATCCGATCGCAGACTGATGTCAATCATCAAACATCTCAATCTTTTATATTTTTCTTCGTGTGCAATGGAGGGGATATTTGCTGACCTATGTAATTTTGCGGACTACATTAGTCAATGGATTATATTCGACAACCCGATCGTGCAAGATGAGACAATAGGCGGTAGTATTCGCAGGTATATTTTCCCTGCACTCAAACTCTATTCTCACGTCCACGGTAGCAGTTTTGACAGACTCGTTTTGTCGCGAGTAATCAATGACCGCTAGAGGACCGCAATGTAGAAATTTTGGAATGGTTAATAGCGCGGTGCTATTATCGCATCCATAATACGATTTGCGAAAACGAGAGTACATGTCGAATTGGACGGCGAATCTATTTTTTTCAAAATCTAAATTTAAATCATCGTAGGGATAAAATTCCGAGTTTAAATAGAGTTTAAACGTTGGTCAATTTGCAGTTATCGAACAATGTAACATCTTGTGACACCGAATTCTTTTTACCAGTTTGTAGTGCAAAGATCACGTATCGCGGTTTCTCTAGCTGGGAGGCGGCTTTCACGGTCCACGAATGTTTGGTCGTGCTATGTAACAGAGGAAATTCGTATAAATCCCAAGATCGGAAACTCATGTTCAAATATCGTCCGCTTTCCAACATTCGCAACATTGATAATTTATTAATCTCGTTCAATATTACATGAGGCATACGCCACTGTATCTTGAGTAATTCAATCTCAGCTTCCGACGACGGATGTCCGAATAGACAATTATTATCGTTGCGCGAACGTATCAAAATCAATTCATGACGAGCGTTAATCACAACGCGTTTATAATCTTCGCAAAATCCCAGCAACATGTTGAGCGGCACACAAAAGTTGAAATAATTTTTGTCACTGTTGTACGTCAAATCCCACGCAGCGTTCTTCAAGTTTATACTTTTCTGGTGCGTTAGAGAGACATAATTTTTCAGCGTTGATGTTATTCCAACATTTCTGTTGCGATCAATCTCTACTCCGTCGAGTTCGTATCGAAGCTCATCAAACATGAATGCGACGCAATTGTTTCCCAATACAACCTTCATTTCATCATTCGCTTTACGCACTTTACGCATTAAATCTTCCCTCGATGTAAAGAAAGCTTTCGCACGGTAACGTGTATAAATCCTGATGTTGTATAGGTATTCGTATCTCGTCGCTGTATCCAAGCGTCGTATTGGCGTACGGATTGTACGTATGAGTCTCAATCTTGACAATGCGATCATCAAAGACTGGCTCACCTCCAATATTCAAAACATCAATCATTCTTTTCGTACGATGAATCCCAATGATTTCAAAAATTCACGATTCAACGCGCTCAGCTTCTTTTTAACGGCAATCTTATTATTGTCACCCGATACTGCTCGCCTTACTGCAATAGTATTGTCCCGCGTAAAAGTATTGTCTCTCGCGTGCTCCGTTTCGTTCAGTACAAGCATACTATGTTTATTGCCGCCGTATATGCAATCTTACGGTAATTTCCTCTCCTCGAAAATCGAGCAATCGACCTCTTTGATCCACAATACGTATCGTTAAATCCGTAATGCTCCGTACAACGATCGGCAGATAAATGATCTGTGCCGGTGTTTCCGATATCTTATATCCTGGCGGTACGCTGGGTGAAAATTCATGTATCGTGTGTACGCGCATGCCGTTGCTGTACGCACCAGTAGTCACGTTGCATTCTATACGAATAATATTTACGTTTATAATATTAACAGGTTCGTCCGATTCATACCACTTGCGAGGTTGCAATATACGATTCGACGAGAATCCAAGCAAGGATCCTACATTGTCGGGTTTGGTAAAGTTTATTCTGTAGGCGCATTTGATTTCACTCTTTAGCGTACTGTGATTGGCGCGGAGCACTATTGGATATTCCTCATCATAATCGTTTTCACCATCTCTGGAAAGGTGTTCATCTCGCAAAATTACGCGTTTGAGATAATCATTTATGGCGTGCAATTCGTACGATCCTTCGGGAATTGTAATTTCCTTGTCGTCGTTGCCAAAATAAAATTTATTATTCGAAAAACTTACGTTCGGAATCGTGTGATAAGTTTCAAAATCCGTTAATCCGAGCTCGTAATCGGCATCGACCAAATCTATAGCGGGGAAATAGCTTACAGCAAGAACGCTGCTTCTGCCAGTCAACGTAAGTGTCAGTGACATGTCGAACGAATACTGAGTCATGACGATGGATTGTCAGGCTTTAAATTGATCGTTTGAAGAAATTTTAAACACAACTGTCCACAGATATTCTGATTATAACTTTGATAAGATGTGTAATTGTATTCAATTTTCACTCGTCCGAAATATCGTACAAGTTCCTTGGGCGGTCGAAGATTTCCAAAACTGTCGAAATATACGACACGATCGTCCCTCTTTGCGTACGCTACCCAATGAGTACCGGGACCATCAACGTCATCCAAATTGACGATACCGCTTTCGTTTCGTCGTATGCCGCTTATTGGTAAATTATTGCGCATGAAAACACCTCTAAAGAAAGGTATACACATACGTTTCGCAAATTGCTCCAATTGCACGTTAGTTGTTGCACCCGTAGGCATTTTTAATGTTTTTTCGACGTTTTTTTTTTTCTCTTAGACTTTGTTGAGAATCCCTGTCCACGCTTGTACGGAGCGAGATAAAGTCCGCGACCTTCCATAGCGCGATTGTGACGCTGCATCTCTTCCAGCTGACGTTGTGCAGCCTTGCTATCGTTTACCGCCTTTGCGATTCCCGCCGCACCGCCGGCCAATGAACCGACAACTCCCAACAACGGTAAAAGTGGTAAAATACCACCACGTTTCGCTACTGGAAGTATTCGTTTCTTCCTCCTTTTTGTCGTCGATGGCTTTTTCATCCTCATGCCGAGTTTTGTCTTTGCCTTCATTGCCGCCCAAACAGTCGTAGCGGCTGCTCTTTCACCGAGAGTCGAATCCCTCGCGGTAATGCGTTCTTGCGCTCTTGCAGCTAGTATGCGATCAGCGATGTGACGTTGGTCGAGGTCGTTGCTTCGCGCGTAAGCAATGTCGTGTTCACGACACGCCGCGTCCAATGGATTGATACCTCAATCACCTCTAGCCAATCGTTTTTCTAATCGAGTTCCAGGCCCGCAAAACTGATAACCGGGAATATGTAATTCGATGGGAAGCGCGTTTATCGCACGATTTAAGAGGCCGCTGCCTCTTACGATTCTCGCTGACATACGTCGCAATCTTTTATCAGCGGTGGTAGACCGTCGATGTGTTCGTTGCCATGGCTGGTTGTAATGTCGCATGCACGAACGATATTGTCGATCCTCCGGATCAGCCTTTATATATTCTGGAAGCTTGTCCCACAATCGTTCCACGTAATCACCGAAATTTTGAAGTAATAAAATCTTTGGGATATACTGCAGTTGTTTGGCGGTAAGCCCGAGAATGTCTCTCTCATCCGACAGAAGGAGAAACATTTTTGATACTGATCGGTTTCGAGTCGAGACACTTCTATAAATAGGTCTCTCCCTCGCGATCATTCGCAAAATTGATTCGAAAGAGAAAACATGCGGTTCGTGCGACAAGCGCGGGTAATCAAAGTATCAAATTTCGATGATAGACTAATATCGGAGAAAAAAGTACGCAAGCATGGAAACATGCTGCCGACTACTATACGCGGTATCGTTTGCGGCCCTTCAAACTGTGGTAAGACAAACGTGTTGATTAGTTTGATAGAAAGTCCACACGGTGTACGTTTCGAGAACATGTACGTATACTCGAAATCGCTTCAACAGCCGAAATACAAATACTTGGAAAATTTACTAGCACCTATAGATGAAATCGGATACTTTACATTCTCTAATAACAGCGATGTCATTCCACCGAGCGAGGCGCTTCCGAATTCCATCTTTATCTTTGATGACGTGGCATGCGACAAGCAGGATACGATAAGAGAGTACTTTGCAATGGGTCGACACTCGAGCGTTGACTGTTTCTATCTTTGTCAGACGTACGCCAAGATACCTAAGCATCTTATACGCGACAACGCGAACCTGCTGATCCTGTTTAAACAAGATGGCACAAACTTGAAACATGTGTACAACGATCATGTGAATACCGATGTCTTATGACGATTTCCATGCATTGTGTCAGAAATGTTGGCAACGCAAATATGGCTTCGTAGTCATTGATAAAGATAGTATGTTGATCAATGGACGATATAGAAGGGGATTTAATGATTTCGCGATACCGTAAAGCGATCAGTCATCATCGACACATCGATCGAGCATCATGAACGGCGATCGTGAAAAGATTGCGGCAGAGATTGCAAAAACGAGCGAATCGATTCGCAAAAAATATCGCGCTTTGAAAACTGGTAAAATGGAGGAAGATATCATATTGGAAAGGCAATTTAAACCGATTACCGAGCCTTTAAAACAGCTTGTCGAAAATACTGTGGAATCTGATGCGTTGAAAATCGAACCGTTGAGTTTGACGTTTGAGGAGAAGCAAGAGGAAAAAATAAAAGAGTCCAAGCAAGGACTAAAGCGAGCACGGATAAATATGTCGATAAACGATTCACCGATATATTCGACACCGAATCGATCAAAGCGAAGGAAGCAATTTTCTAATATGGCTACTGTTTCTACTCCGATAAAAGTACAACCGCGTCAAACAATACCACCCACATCCGCCGAAGAAATTTACGAGACCACACCCGATTCTTTTGTAACATCGGTCCGACACGAATTAGAAACGTCCGAAGGTCAGAAAACGTTCCGAGAACATTTAGGTCCACTGGCGCAAAAATATATAGGAGATATTATGAGTGTTGATAAAAATAAGAGCATGGATTACGTCTACGGTGTTAAATTTACCAATGAAGGAATGATGCTAGGTGATAAATGTTTCGATGTGGACAAGGAAGATAATATAATTATCGATGGAATAAAATATAAGGGAACCGAAGGTATCTACGATTTGATTTTTAAAAAATTTCCCAATCATAAAAAATATACTCGAGATGATTTGCATAAATATCAAAGTATATTAAAGATAACAAATGCGCATAAACGTGACAACAAAGTTAATAATCCTATTAAAACTAATAAAGGGTACAAGTACAAATATATAATTGCACCATTATTCCCCGATAGAAAGATGGGAAGAGGTATAGACGCGCCGCGCACCATGACGTTAAGCGACAACATAATCGATTACGTGCATTGGAACGATCCCAACGAATTGGTGGATCGTTTGCGATTGCTGGACGCCTCGCGTCGAGCCGGCAACAATGCTCACGACAATGAAATCTTGTCAATTATCGAAGAACTTCGCGAGGCCGGCATTATTATAAATTAAACTATGCGTCGGCGATACGCGTCATTCGGTCAATGTTCTCGGTACCGAAATGTGCAATTCCACAGCGATTAAGTTTTCCGAAAAAACACTTCTGCTGTGGAAATTTGGTTTCGCGATCATCGCCTCTGCGCCGTACCGACCGTCCCACTTTGTTAATAATTTTACATCGACACGATTGCGCACATTTTCCATCGTTTTACCAAACACTGCATTATTCATTAATTTATATAAATTTTTTTCGAAATCATTTTTAGCCAATGTTCTGAAATGTGTATTTAATTCTATATAATTTTGAAGCCAGGGAGATTGAGAAAACTGTAAAATTCGATGTATTTTTGTTACACGAAGGCCGTGCCGCGTACACTGCTGCAGGTTGCGGTAGTGTATCACGTAACGCTTCTTATCGTATAACGTTGCAAGTAGCTTGAATTCCCGCTTGCCAGGTGGTTTGTCGCGTGTCGGGCAAAACGGTAGGTCAGTGTGCACATCGTGAAGATGTTGCGGGTACTCGAGGTCCACTTCGAGGATATAGTCCGTAGGCGAATCTAGCGCGATGGATGATACGTCAAAATTTGACACATCGTCGACCCCATCGAAAATCAGCATATGGCAGCGGTTGACACATTGCCCATCCGTACAAATTATTTACATCAAAGTACATCAAGTACGATGATGGTTTCGATGGATCGTACGACTCCATGTACTTGTTATTAGCGCAAGCGTATCTACCCGAACATTGGCTCAGACCACCGCGTATACCACGTTCGATAAACATAACCATGTCGATGTCTGTAAGCAACTCGAACGTGATCTTTGTATACTTCAACATGGCGTCCCACGTGTATCCGGGGAGAGTATAATAATACGCGGGGTCGAGTCCGTAACTTTCGATACATTTATCTCGAAAGTTTTCGAAAATGTCGGCTAATAACAAGACATCAATTTTAAGGTACAAGTCGCTATATTCGCCTAGCGTCCGAATGGAGAATCGCGTCCAGACGTTCTCGGCGTGTGCGTAATCGCTCTCGGATACAGTTTCACCGGTCAAGGAACTGTAAAATGATTCGCGCGATGGTAAACACGTATCATGCAACCTGTCGACGGAATCGATGTATTCGTACGGAAATACACCTTTTCGCGTTAACAAATTGAAATTTTCTGTTGATAAATTTTGAAATTCCGATTTTAAAATTTTGAGTTTATCTTTGTCCAAAAATGATGCCAATTTATCGAGACTCGATGCGAGAAATTTATATGAATCGATGAAACGTAATTTTATTTGATTTTTTGATTCTTCTTCTTCTTTAAGATCCACACTTTTGGTAAACGAAATATATTTTTCCTTGGTTATCGGTAATAACTCGATTTTCCCTTCGAACGCTGTGGCTATTTCTTCGATAATAAAATGAGAATCGTCACCGGATAAATTGTGAAAAACTATCGGAATACAAAAAGAATCTTTATAATTTAGATTACAATTTGAGTGTGCAGGACCTCTGTACCGCCCGGTCAGATGGCAATGATCGCGAACGCGTGTATCGTCTTGCGCAAACGGCTTTTCGCATATATGACAACGAGTGGCGCTATAGAATTTCTCCCACTCATCGGATGTTAAATTTACCATGGGGACATTTGTTTTTAAAATATTCTGAACGCGAATTGCTAAATTTTTAAGGTCTTCGGCGAACCATGCTATACAATCAACGCTACGATGCGAATGATACGTTGATAATGAGTCGTCGTACGAACAATGTACATAATAAGCTAAACTAAATACCCGATGGTGTTGATATAATTTTTCTTCTTTCGTTCTTTTCGTCAGGACACATTCCAAGTCGGTGTAGACCACAAATGGAAGCCGCTCCTTCCGATTAGGGTTGCTGAACTCGAGCCACTTGTCCTTGTCGCTCGGCAATCGGACAGCGCAGTCGTTTAGCTTTCCGCAGTCGACCGTATGCGACTGCAACTTGTCGTCCGAACCAAAATAATGAAGGCATCTGTAAAAGAAAAAAATTTTTTTATCATAAGATTTTTATATAAATTATAATTTTCAAATAATATAAAATAAACTTACCGATCACAGATATATCTTTGACCCATTGTGTTTGCTCAATTGCGAGCTCACGAGCCGGGATAAATTCTTGATCCAAGCGAAATGTCCCATGCTGTTGTCATCTTCAATGTACAGCAGATTCACATGCTTATCCCGTTTCTGCTGCGAAAGACGTATCGGGACAATGTTTTTGTCTTCGATGTCGTACACATTGATTGAAATGTTATTTGCATGTTCAAATTTTTTAATCTGATTCACAGTCACTGGAAACTCAATGTCCCGGAGATTCAGCCACTGTCGCGTAATGCGGGTACGATGATTCCCGTTCCACCTTTTTTTCTGCGGGATACAGAGCGGCGACCACTGCCCACGCGAAACACGCATTGTCCTTTGATTGCACGTTAACCACCGCTCTCTTCATCATAATCTCCCGCGGCAATTTAATGTGACATCCCGCGCGCATTGGATGTACTTGTTTATATTTACAGTCAAGTTAGTATTCGCGACAATGCCCACCCGCTATCGCGTTCCTGAAACTCTTCCAGAGACGCTAGGGTGGACTCCGATAACGCGCCGTTCGTACCACTCGCGTAAATCAGATGTGCGAAAGAGTTCATAGTTTCTCGTATTCACACTTTTATTCGCGTGTTTATCACCCGACACAAATTCACCATTGAATATAGTGTTCACTTTTACACTGCTGGTTTTTTTAAAGCGTCCTGCACATGTTCCAACACAATGTCTTTAGCGTCATCGAGAAATTGGTGCGGTTTCAATGTGATTATAGTTTATCACCGCACCAGTCGATACGCGACTCTCGAACGCCGTATCAATTTCGCGCCACACAAATGCATTTTGACGCGCACTACATCCGGCACCCCCGTGTACGAAACGTCCACGTACCGAATTTTTTCAAACCTTCGAGGCGCGCGATCCGAGCAATCAGTTGATTGTCGATTTCCGATCGATAATCGCGGCCGTTTTGATTCGACTTTGCTCTTCCAGCGACTCGATGTACTCGTCGCATCGTGGCTCCACACAATGTAGTTTTCCAACGAATCAAGCAAAGCGGATTGTTCTCGGCAAAATTTGCTCCTCCATATTGCTAATGCACACTTGCAAAATTTAGCATTTCTAATGACTGTTCTGATGCACTTTAAGCTACTGGTGGGGTGCGTCTCTCTATCATGATTTATATACCGTCTCATGCATTGTTTTATCATCGAACATTCTAGAACGATTTCATCTTACAAAAAATTCCTCGTAGTACCGTGTGCAATTTGGCCTTGATAATTTCACGTTTTGTCACGTACATTTGAAAAATCTAACATGATTGCATCAGGGGGCAACCGTACATCGCCCTTGATTTTAGCGCTTTCAGCTAAAATCTTTGTCTAGGGATGATGCATGTTTTAACCTTGGCAATTATTTTTTCACTATTTGTCACGTACATTTGAATAATTTTGGTGCGATTGCATCAGGCGCAGCCGTACATCGGCGCTCGATTTTAAGTAAATTCAGCTAAATCTTTGTCTAGGGATGATACACATTTTAACCTTGGCAATTATTTTTTCACTATTTGTCACGTACATTTGAAAATTTTAACGTGATTGCATCAGGCGCAGCCGTACATCGGCGCTCGATTTTTGCAAATTCAGCTAAATCTTAGTTTCAATGCAGATCTTAACCTTGAAAATTTCCCGTTTTGTCACGTACATTTGAAATAATTTTGGACGTGATTGTATCAGGAGCAGCCGTACATCGGCGCTCGATTTTAGCAATTTCAGCTAAATCTTTGTTCCGAAGATGATGATGTCATCGCAGCCGTACATCGGCGCGACAAAATTTTGGAGGAAATTAAAATGTTGCGTCAGCAATAATCCCCTCTACATCGCAATTTGGGATACTATTTGAATTGATATTGATTCTAATACGATTGCAGTATTGCATCAATCGCGCGTGTGAAAGGTTCACCGCTGAAGAAATATGAATTTCTACGTTCCGATTCGAAACGGTGAAACTCCACCGTGTAAAGAAGCAAAAATGCGACACGTAAGTTTAAATCTTTTAAAAATTTGTTACTTATTGATTTTAATATTGTTGTATAATTATTTATATTTTTATATTTCAGCCTCGTCGTGCGGCTCACATACTTGGAGAGGTACCTCTACCCCGACTCGTACAACGTATGTGACGGTTGAATAAGCGTTGGAGCGTATCGTAACGTGGAAACTGAATTCATCGCGATAATCGATGGCAATTCAAATAGTTGTCTGCTTCAACTGGAATTGTTGATGCGAAGCAAGCAAGACGTTTTGAACAATTTCTACAACGACTAACTCCCCCATTAAGAATTGGAGATTAACGAAAATTGAAATTGATCATCGAAAAATGTAAAACTGCATTATGCGAAAATTTCATTGTACATGAAACCAGAAACATTATTACATTTATTTAATTTGAAAAATTGTATCAATCATATTGCATAATTTGTTTGCGAGAATTACGTATCGTCGTAAATGAAAAATTTAAAATCAATTTGAAACTGATATGACAACGTTAATATATTACTACTGTATTCCGATCTGTAAAACGATACGCGAGGATGATTCTTGACAGTGAATCATTAATACAAAATTGCGAATTATTAACATGTGCTGTAAATGATATTCTCCGTTACGATGGCGTTTGCAAAAATAATTAATTTTTTATTTCCAATCTATGATTTATTCTTTCCTTCCATACGAATAAGAATAGCGAGAATTTTTCTCAACACCGCTCCGCCCAAAATGTAGAGAAATGCTAGGTAGATGAGACGCGATGCTCTAGTTGGAATGAGGACGCGAGATTATTAAAAAGATTATATAATGAAGGAGGAGTCTGCGACATTAGAAATTAATTTCTTGTTCTTTGCGTTTCGTTAGTCTTGTGTGTACTGAGTGCAATGGCCGAAGAAGACGTAATTTTCATCGATGATAAAGACAAGATGTATCATCATCAACATCTGAAGACGAAGGATGTTATTATCGCTGATTAGGACATTGAAAAAGAAATTATTATCATTGATGAATTTGAAGATAATCAAATGGATATTGTGATTGGATGATAACCATAGGACATTGCAATCTAGCAGATGAGGATGGGTCTGGATATTGAAATAGAAACCCGAACAGACAGTGCTTACGATAGTGACAAAGTGATGATGGTGATGAACAGAAACAGCGACATTTAGACTTACCCGAAATATTAACTTGACGAGGCAACAAAAGATATGTTTGCATTTTCCTATTTTACATGGAAAATGGATCGAATATATTGCGCCGATTGGCTTTCTGAGTCTAT